>NW_028232785.1:38309254-38492007 GCF_057557595.1 Rhyacophila brunnea
GTTTTTTTTCCATTAAAACTATGAAGCCGCATCTGAGAGTTTGTTCGTCAATTCTCAAACTATATGGCCGCGATTGCAAAAATCCACAATATAATTTAAAAAAATATATTTATATATTTACAAACTACAGTAGGATAGAGTACCCAAAATTATTCTAACATGGTACAATGTTCTGCAGTCCACTGCAATTAATTAAATTGTAGTTAATTATTTTACATTCAAACTCAAATGACTCAAGATCATAATGATTGCAGTTACGACCCTATAGATATCAATGTGCGATATGTTTAAAAAAAGGCAGATTAAAGTACGCAATGTGCTGCAGTTAGCTGGAATGTCTTTCGGTGAGTATTCATTCACTTGCCGAATGCAGTCTTACATTGGTGGCCACTGAAAACAGAGGATGCAGCTGTGGCAGGTCTTATCCTGGAATGGATTGACTGTTACATAATATTATTAATCATGTTGTTATTTTCAGGAGTGTAAAGACAGCCTGATCAATATAAAGTCAGAGAATGATAATGAGGATGTCATCATCAAACAAGAATTTGTTGTCGATGCAATTCGCCAAAACAATAATGAGAATCCTCAACCCGGCTCCTCCGATCGACAACACAGCCCAGTAGACCAGGTACGTCCATTAATAGGTTCACTAATAACACAACTTTTAAACATTTTTTGGCATTAAGCTTTATATGGTCACCGCAGTTGTTTGAAGTTGAAATAATCCAGATATATCAAATCGCACCACCTTGGAGGAGGCCAATAATTGTCAGGTCTATTATTCAAAATCAACTAAAGCAATCGTTTATAATCGGTTCGCGAAAGAAAATAAATGACAATCGTGTCTTACTCACCTCAACTCCACAAAAGCTTGGTGGAGCTAGTAGTAGTAATTCTGACAAACAGTGAAAATGGAAAACCGTTCCGATATGTGAATTCTATAAAAAAAAGCGTAGTTAAAATGCTCCCACGACCTTTTTGAAAAATTTGAAACAAGCAAAAATAACATAATATTCAAAGAATAAAAGATATGCATTCGTCTAGAAACACGGTAAAGATAGAATCTATCATTGTAATATTTAAACTTTTTTTTATAGATTTCTTAAAAACTACCTTTTCATTTTTTCCGTATAAAGAAACTGCTCGGCACGTCAGACAGTCGAAAGATTATATTTGGAAAATTTTGGCACGCGTGCCTATGTAAAAAGGTTCACCAACACCGTGTCTAGTTATAATATTTCTACCTCGATCTCTTCCTTATAATGAACTGTTATTTAAAAATCTCATAATTTATTAATACTTTTAAATGTATTTTTTAGATTATCGCTAGAAGCACTGTACCGGCCAATGATGCGAGCCTCATATCCACCTGGGATGTGACTGAAGCACAAGCGTCTAGCGAAGACCTACACATTGAGGAACAAGACATTAAGCTAGAACTGAAGAAATATATAGAAAGGTTCAAAGATGTCGCCTGTCGCAATACTAAACGTGATATTTGTCAATCGAATATGGTAAACACAGAATTATTAGTGGCTGTTATACAACTGGAAAAAAAAAGTTTCACAAAGAAAATTTTGTATGCAGTATCTGTTATGATTTTTTTTCATCGTTCGACCTAATGTTGCTTCACAAAGCGATACACAAAACCACAATTGCGAAAACGTCCGAATCCGTTGCAAGGCTGGTTAAATGTGACGATGGTCATTTTTCAAGATTTCGTCCTGGTCACGTCATGAAGTCACTCAAAATGACTTATTCTGGTGAAAAAACATTTAAATGTGATAAATGCAATTACTCGTGCACGACTTATGGTAGCATGAAAACACATAAAATGACTCATTCTGGTGAAAAGCCATTTAAATGTAGTTTATGCAATTACTCATGCAGAAATTCAAGTAACATGAAAACACACAAAATGACTCATTCTGGTGAAAAGCCATTTATGTGCGATCTATGCAATTACTCATGCAGACAGTCTGGTAGCATGAAAACACACCAAATGACTCATTCTGGTGAAAATCAATTTAAATGTAGTATATGCAAGTACTCATGCAAACAATCAGTTAACATGAAAACACATAAAATGTCCCATTCTGGTGAAAAACCATTTAAATGTGATAAGTGCAAATTCTCATCCAGATATCCAAGTAACATGACAAGACACAAAATGACTCATTCTGGTGAAAAGCCATTTAAGTGCGATCTATGCAATTACTCATGCAGACAGTCTAGTAGGATGAAAACACATAAAATGACTCATTCTGGTGAAAAGCCATTTAACTGTTATATATGTAATTATTCATGCAAACGATTAGTTGACATGAAAAGACACAAAATGACTCATTCTGGTGAAAAGCCATTTAACTGTGATACATGCAATTACTCGTGCACCACTTCTGGTAGCATGAAAAGACATAAAATGACTCATTCTGTTGAAAAGCCATTTAACTGTGATAAATGCAATTACTCATGCAAACAAGCATGTAACTTGAAAACACACAAAATGACACATTCTGGTGAAAAGCCCGTTAAATGTGATAAGTGTAAATACTCATGCAGACAGTCTATTGGCTTGAAAACACACAAAATGACTCATTCTGGTGAAAAGCCATTTAACTGTGATAAGTGCAATTACTCATGCATAGAGTCAGGTAATATGAGAAAACACGAAATGACTCATTCTGGTGAAAAGCCATTTAAATGTGACACATGCACTTACTCATGCACGACATCTGGTAACATGAAAAGACACAAACTTACTCATACTGGTGAAAAGTCAAAGTGATAAATGTTATTACTCGTGCATAACGTCCAGTAGCATTAAAATACACACAAAGACTCATTTTGGTGATAAGCTATTTAAATGTGATTTATCTAATATTTACTCATGCATTAGATCTGGTAGCATGAAATGGCATAAAAGGACACATTTTGGTGAGAAGCCATTTAAATCTTAAATTTATGTAATTACTGATGCACAACGTCCAGTGTCATAATACCGCACAAATTGACTCATTCTGTTGAAAGGTCATTTTAATGAGATGAGTGTTGTTACGCATCCACAACGTTTGGTAGCATGAAATTGCATAAAAGAACTAATTCTAGTGAAAAGTCATTCACATAATTTTTATGATAAATGCAATTACCCATGCATATATTTTAATAAGATGAAATTAAATGATGGACCCATTCCCGTAAAAAGCCAATTCGTGTAAATTCTTATACGCATGCAAATTGTCTGTAAAAACTCTAAAATTAAAGACACTGGCTTTGCTTTTCAGTGAACTGTATACTGTGAAGGAATGATTTGAATGTAGGGAGGGGAGGATATGTCTAGGATGCCAGGCACTGACCTTTTATGCTATTGAGGTTTGCTCCATGGCCTGGTTGTCAATCCAGGTCGTAATATCAGTCTCGTTCGGTATTGTTCATTGGGTCATCCGGTGCGTGAACTTGACGTTTTAGTTTAGGTAAGTGTTTATATGCGCACAGTTGATGAATGACTGACCGTTATTTGTTGCGCCAGGCAAGGGTCAAATTGTCAGGTGGGTAGAAATTTATCCGTTGTATTAGGGCCATCCTAATTGGCGTATTCAGACAAGGCCATTTGAGTATGATATAATTACTCATGCATAACTTCTGGTAGCATATTTCACAACAACGTATTTATTTATACATTATTTCAATATAATATATTATACCAATAAAGGCATTGGCTACCCGTTCACTACTTAGCTAGGATAAAGTATCTGTAGTAAAGACTTTGAAATAATGGTCAGTCGAGAAGGGACCGAACGTGCGTACGTCATTTTTATCATCAACCGATAACGTAAACAATTAATATTTTTGTAGCCCATTCTATAGCGACATAATATTATTATGTAACCGTATGTAATAATATTTTAAACCATACAATATTAATTATTCTATTCTATAGACTTCAAACCCACTTGCTCTAAGAAATCTCGTTGGTTGTTTGGTGTATTTTGGGTTTGTGTAAGTGGACGTTAAATTGAAGTGTACCCAAATCCACTACCGTAAGCTAGTTTTTTTTTTTGTTAAGACATGGGCCTCCAACAGATTTTGTTTTTACGAGAAATGGGTGTCAGCCACTTGCTCAACCTATTAAGTCCATACTCTGACCCTACAAAAATTGAAAAATAATATGTGTACATGCCAGACTAAGGATTTGAACTTGGGACTGCCGACGCTTAAGCTGCGCGTCCATCGTGGGTGTTAGCTAGTTCATAGCTTTGTTTGGGCGATCCGGCAATATGTTGGACACTCTTTCATTCATATTTATTTATTTTAGTTGAATTATAAATACATACCACTCGTGTCACGTTGTTTGTTATTTTTTTTTAAATTGTTATGCTCTGCTCAAACAAAACTATAATAGTAACAAATATTATTCTATCTATAAAATATCTTATTTTACGTATGAATATGGCATAATTTTAGAAAATTTATATTATATGAGTATTGTTTGACAAAGTATATTCTGTTTTGGTTTGGATTCGCAGGGTTTAAGGCGATATACATTTTTTCTATAATTTACAATATTTTAACTGTATTACTTAATAAATATGTATCTGAAAACATTGAAAAATAAATATTTTAAGTCTAAAGTAAACTTACAATTGTACAAAAATGTAAATTTGTCAAAGGACCCCATCTTATTATTAGGTTGGTAAAATTTAGGTATTATTAAAATTTAGTTTATTAAGTTTTCTATGTGTCACTTTTTGGCAAATGCATAGTTTTAATTCTTTTTATATTTATTTGATAAAAAACATCGATTTTTATAACAATTTAAATGTGTGCAAGATTCGTATTTTTGCGTTAGGTGCCTTTACACATATATTCTGTACACAAGATTGCTATCGGGGGTAGTTTTTCATTTTTATATCGAAGTATTAGAACGTTTTGTAACAATTACAATAAGTTAGCCGTATAAACAGTCAATACTGGCTATTCCGCTATAAAATTTAAAAAAAAAAGAGAGGTGATGTTAAAACAAAGCACGCATTGTAACAATTACAACCAATTTCTTGTAATTGTTACAATAAGTGCTAATACCTCGATACAAAAAAAAATGAAAAACTACCCTCGATAGTTATCGATAGCGGCCGATAGTAGTCTTGTGTATAGAATAGATGTGTGTGTGTACAAAAAAATGTACAACTGTCATCGTATTTTCGTTTATGGCTGTAAATTATTGGTGTTATTTAATGTTCTATGCATGCTTCTCTTAATTATGAAGAGTTTTCCTTGTTATGGTAATAATAGTTATGTCCAAAAAGATTGGACTTGGTTCTGTCTAAGTAAAATGTCTGCCGACGGAAGTTTTTGTTTTGAATAAATAATGAACCCAACATTTTTAGCCGTTTGACAAGTGGAAGATACCAACCTGCTGAGTATGACGATAGCTTGGTTAATAACTGTATTTAGTAACATTAAGTATTATATTTTATATATAAATAAAGAAACGGGAAACTTATTTGATTTTAATCGCTTTTATTCACACTATCCCATTCATAATAAGTAGCACCGGCTCGCACAAAGAAACTACATTAATATGAGGTTCATCATTGAAACCCATATAGTTATTGCCATCTCCCGTCAGATCGAAGATGCATTCTCTTTCTTCACTCGGTATGCTGGTTAACGTCTGTTATTTAAGACTTGGGAGTGAACAAATAAATAGGTACCTCGGAATGGTCTAGAACGGCGATTTTTATTTTTACTATTACATTATTATCAATTTTTCGGAACACGAGATGTATATTATGTTTAAGTATGTACAATTTTATTGCAATCTCTGGAAGCCTAAATTTTTTCGCTTTCGATCTCGCTATCACCGAGAAGCGCTTTAGCGCTACAAGCGAACTCCTATCACAAAAGCGGTGGACACAAATGCAGCGTTGCTTTTTTTGCGTTCTGACAAACGACGTTGCCGGATAATTTCTTTCTCGTTATCGACCATTACTATGAATCAGCTCGGAAATGGTTCCGGCCTCTGGGCGTTTATAAACATAATACAAAATCCCCTTTATTCGTATACAAAAGCCTCCTTATAATATACGAGCGCGACACCGGTGTCCCGTCTGAAACCGGAGCGACGTTTAGTAAACTTAACATAACTTCATCTTGACGTGTACCTATAACAGAAAAAGCGTACATCAGTTTACTGGAAGCCAGGCGGGAACACCAGCAATTTACATTACTGAGTACTGTCACCAGACATAAAAAAGGCCCTGATGCCCGACAGTTTCAAATTCCAGATCAACAATTTAACAACAAAAATATCCAGCTCCCCTGTAGAATGTTTAGAACCTCTGACTTATACGAAAATATTACAAATAACATTTCGTAAACGGTCATTCAGAAAAGATGCATTTGATTACCTGGCCCAAGGACAGAAGCGGCCCGTCCCGAAATGGTTTTCCCGTTAGTCAGTGACCTTCCCCTTTCTCTTCCCCTCCGTAGGATAGACCCTACAAAATTAAAAGATGCTTTCGAAAAATAAAGTCAGTCCAGATCTACCCTACAATGGAGTGATAACAAAAATAAGTGTTACGCCGGCGGGTGGCGTCGCCCACGTAAATCGCAAAAATCAACCGCGCTTCTAGCCAATTACTAAATGAACTTTTAATTATTAATAAATATTGCGGTAAATAACAAGTATCCGATAAAGTGTATCGATGGCGCCCCGGCCCATTTTTAAATCAATCGTTTATAACCCGGAATCGCTGTAATACCAATCGGTGACTCGCGCAAAAATCCAATGAAAGTTAATCAATTCCCTAGTGAGAGAAGAAGTGAATCAGTGCTTAGTGCGCGGGATAATAATGATAAACCGACCCCTAATATAAAGACAGTGCGGTGACTAATTTAAGACCTCCTTAGATGTAAATGATGTAATATTATCAATGTTTACCTATGCCCTAGCGTTAATAAATTTAGTTCCACGTGGAACCGTCGAATCAAAGATGTGTTTTATATAAATTAAACCTCGTGATGTCACACCACCCTCAAATTAAGTGATGCCTTTGAAGAATGCTGCCAGCATTCATGTGAGTCCCTCCATTCTTCCCGGTATTAGTACCTACTTCAAAATGCTGTATTATTATTCAAGAATGAAAACCTAAACCTATCCTAAGATAATCCAACAAATAATCCAGTAATCGTCTCGGCTATTTTCAATTTATTTGCCGCTGGCTTCCACTAAATAATAGACAAAAACCGATAAAACAATATTTAATATCATTGTCAAAACAATAGAAACCAATTCATTATTGTGTTTATACGGTTCAATATAGCAAGATGTGTAGGTATTTTGTAATAGGCGAAGTTGTGGTTCTGATTTACCTTCGTTTTCATTCGCTTTTTATTGATAAACTTTGGTCAGGGTTGTGAATTTGGGCCCCGCATCAGTCGAATTACTATGGTGGAGGGAATCCTAAAGAAACTTTTAAGACTTCTTTACTTTCGGCTGTATGGATATTATCCCTGGCTCTATCCGACTGATTTTCTCTTTGGGATGCTTACATACTGTAGCTTAAAATTTAGAAGGGATCTTTTATTTTTATTTGATATTTTTATATTATTTTTTCAGACTTATACGCGGCGTAAATGTGAACTCTGCCATTCTTGGTGGTGTTGGCTTGTGTGTCTTTGATAATTACCTTAGGAATCGATGGCATACGTTGTTTGTTCTACCACGGTGCAGAACTAACCTGCCATTAGTAATGCCAATTGGGAGGGCAGTAACCATGTTTAATGAAATAGCTTCGGATATTGATATATTCCACTTACGTGAGGGTGAATTTAGGTGGACGTTGTTTTATAAGTTTTTAAGATAGGGTCTATCAAAGTTCACTCTGTGTGCTTCCATCTACTTTTATTTTGTCACTTATTTTATTTATTTTCTTATTTTATTACTTATTATCGCCGAAAGGACGGCCGCTGGACAAATGCCGTCATCCAGTGGTACCCAAGGGGCACGAAACGGCCACAGGATCGCCCTAAAAGCCGCTGGATTGACGAACTGGTAAAGTTCGGCGGAAATACGTGGCAGCGAACGACACAGAACCGAGAAAGTTGGAGAAAGCTTAGGGAGGCCTTCATCCAGCAGTGAATTGACCCCGGCTGATGATGATGATATATATTATTGGTTAATTTAATAAAACTTCCGCCTCAGAGAGACAATTCTAAAGTTGATAATGTCTTTCTGAAGCAGACGAAACCGGTCCAGATTTATTAAAAAGTAAAAGTAAAATAAGTACTTATAATTTTCAGATTTATTAAATCAATAATACAATGCAGTTCCACCAATTATTGACAGTTAACACATTAAAAGAAATTCCAATATGTAATTGACATAATTCATTATTTTTAAATTGTTTTCCCTTGTCAGCTAGACACGACACTGCGCCTTCAAGAATACATGTCGCTTTGAAATCTCTTAGCATAATAATTCCGAGCCATAACAACATGTCGTAGGTCTCCAGTGTGCACTTTATAGATAGATGGTATTTAACTACCTTCCAGGAAGCCAGAATCTATTTTGCTGGAAGCAGAAAGGAAGGAAGGTTGAAGTTTTTTCTCGAAACCAAGTAAAGCTACCTCCAGCCTTCTCGTTACCCAGTTTTTTTGCTGCCACGTGCATTCTCCAAACACTATGAATCGAGCGGGCTTAAGGGTGTACCTGTGGGCATTTAGTGCTCCGCTCTTTGGGTACCACTGTAGGACGCCATTTGTCCAGCGGTTGTCCACTCACTGACAAGACATCTCTAGTCTATTTCCATTTCATCTGTTTAGCGAGCTCGATCACATCGCGTTTTTTTGTAAGCTTCCTTGTCCATTAGTTTTTTTTGCAATCTTTACCGTTGTGCCCAAGAAGCACCTTTTCATGTCAAGTTGCGCAAGCTATCCATTTTTTAAATTTTATCTTACATTAAGAGTTCATGTTTCAGACACTTACGTGAGCGTTGGTAGCACGCATGTGTTGAACACTTAACGCAGACACAATTTGAGGAAGTTCACTTGAAGATACTATTCAGGAGATGAATAATATTGTTTTAAGAAGGTTATTCACCAACATGTCACATTTCATCTATTGTAAGATTACAAAGTTGCAAGCATCTATATGAACATACATTGCATTTATAAGGTTATTAACCAGTATGTGTCATTTTATGTGTTTTAAGAGCATGAGATCTTGAGGATCTATATGGACATACATTGCATTTATAAGGTTTTTCACCGGTATGTGCCATTTTATGAATTTTAAGATGACCAGATGTCGAGGATCTATATGGACATTCATTGCATTTATAAGGTTTTCACCAGTATGGGTCATTATATGTCTTTTAAGACTACCAGATGTTGAGGATCTATATGGACATTCATTGCATTTATAAGGTTTTTCACCCGTATGGGTCATTATATGGTTTTTAAGAATACTAGATGTCGTACATATAAATGAACATAGTTTGCATTTATAAGGTTTTTCATTAGTATGTGTCATTTTATGTGTTTTAAGATAACTAGATGTCGAGCAACTATACGAACATACATTGCATTTATAAGGTTTTTCACCGGTATGTGTCATTTTATGTTTTTTAAGATGAGCAGATGCTGAGGATCTATATGAACATATATTGCATTTATAAGGTTTTTCACCGGTATGTTTCATTTTATGTCTTTTAAGACTACCAGATGTTGTGGATCTATATGAACATTCATTGCATTTATAAGGTTTTTCACCAGTATGGGTCACTTTATGTTTTTTAAGATGAGAAGATGTCGAGGATCTATATAAACATAGTTTGCATTTATAAGGTTTTTCACCTGTATGTGTCATTTTATGTCTTTTAAGATGACAAGATGTCGAGCATCTATATGAGCATACATTGCATTTATGAGGTTTTTCACCAGTAATTGTCTTTGAATGTACTTTGACATTACTATGCTGCGAGACTAATACGCTCTGATTTTGATCAGGAATCACGTCCATGTGCACCATTTTGTGAGTTTTTAGAGCATTTTCGCATCCGAAAACTGCGTTACAAATGCAGCAAATTAAATTACGTGAAAAATGGTTTACTCTTCTAAGAATAAGTCGAATTTCCTTCGGAGCAGCTTGTTCTAAGATTTCTCGTTTAATGCTATTCTCATCTATCGTCACTTCTGAATACTGTATCGTTGTATCCTGGATGCTATCGTCTAAGGATTGTTGACTCTCATCTGTATCGTGATGCCTCGTGAAAAATCCCTTCGTAGAAACCTAGAAAAATCGTAATAATCGATATCAATATTATCATTATGAGTTATAATGTTCAATTTGTTTTTTTGACGCTTTTGTTTTTCAGCACTTTCAGACATTATTAAAGAGCGAAGTGAGAGAGAAATATTGTTATGGAAAGATCCATTAGTGGGTCAAAACAATGCACTTATATGTATGTATACATCATCTTCGATAACAATAATTATATCTTGTTTATTTTAGTGTCGTTGGAGAGTGTGCACAGTGCCTGCCATGATGAAAGGCAAAGCTAGAAAATTATATTCAAATTTCATCAAGCAACCTCGATCATTGACAGTATTTTAATATTACATAAATCAGACTAAATAGATTATTAACGACAGGTACTATTCCGTATGGGAGAAAATGTGGCCAATAATTCCCAGTAGAAACCTTTACTGTTGGTTTCAATATATCGTAAATTTGGAACATGATTATTTAAAATATTATCACTATTATTAATGTGCAAATAAATTAATAACGTTTGGCTTGACCACTTTTGCGGCACACTTTGCTTTTGTCTAAAATTATTGGATGTTTAACGATAAAGAGTTATTTTAACACAAATTTCCATTACCTTTTATTTGTCTAGTCTGCAAGAGATTAGGGTAAGGGGTACAATCACTTATCCACACTAAAAATATACGCTGCATGCAAGCATGCAATAACAACAACCTTGTACGAAAAAGAAAGGACATGATTATTAATAAAAATTTGCATTTAGCGATGACGCTCATTTTTGCTTAACGGGTGTGTTAATAAGGAAAATTTCCTACACGGAAAAATACCAATCCAGAAGACTTCCTATAATTCATTACATCCACAAAAATGCATCATTTGGTGCGGGTAACATGCTGGTGGCATCGCCGCACAATTCTTCAAAAGTGGGGCCAAAGCTCACGTAGGTTAATGGATATCCTTGTCGAGCCATGATTATTATTTTGTTTTAAATATGGAATCATTCGAAAGAACAGTGATTTCAACAGGAAGTGCCATATAGCTACTGCTACTATCGCTTTATTTGAATCAAGATTTGCATATAAATTGATTTTGAGAAATGGATTCGTGAAGTCAGCAGCATTTAATGCCTAAGAACCTAACATTTCCCGTACAATAAGACCAGCAGTGCTTTAACAAAAGTAGTCCAAACTGGGCGCCCTGAATTTGACGTCAGCCTATCGGACAAAGCCGCATTTGTTTTTAAACATACCTGGTCTAATGGCTTGTATTGAAGATTAGAGCAGCCAGGTTCAGTTAATTTATCATTGATTTGCTGAATTGTATTCTCAACTAATTCTTCTTTGATGATGGCTGCCTCATCATTATTCTCATACTTAATATTATTCAGACCGTTTTCGCGCTTCTGAAAATAACATTATAAATATTAAGTAACAGTATCATCATTACGATAAGCCAGTGAAGGTCTCCTAGAGCTCTTTATTCAATAATTGGTCGCCAATATTTGACTTAATTTGGCAGGTGAATGTATAATCACCGAACGACATTCCAATGTTATGGGCAATTCGACAAAATAGTGCACACTCTTTCGATTATACTTATTTGTTTTAGTTGAATTAGGAGTACATTTCACAGATGGCTTTAAAATTCATTAAGCCTTGCTTATACCAAACCATAACTAATAAAAAATATTCTTCGATCTATAAAATATCCAAAGATCTGTATGATTTAATAACATGATTTAAGATATTATCTAGATAGACGAAAAATTTTGGACTATTATTTGTTATGGCTTGGCTTCGCGGGGTTTTGTTGAATTTTAAAAACTAACCAACACATCAGTAAATTATGGTAACCTTAATCTAATGAAAACAAATATGTATGACTGACAAAGTTTTGTGTGTACTATTATGTTGCATATAAGCATATATAATACATTATATACCGAACAACAATAATCAAATGAGCATGTATATCATATGAGTTACCTGTGAATCACTTGCAAACGTCGACGCATCAAACTTTTCATACAAGTGACTGCTTTGGTCGCATGGAAAAGCCACTTCATCGAAAGTCAGCGACGCATCGTGCATACGTTTATGGCACTTTAAAATGTGCGCTGATGAAAAAAAATTACAACACACGTTGCAAACAAAATTTCTAACGAAAAATGAAGATCTGTTCAACCTCAGACGGACTTCTTTCGCAGAAGCAATTGCTATTTCCTTTTTGATGACCATTTCTTGCACTTCAATTTCACCAAACGACTGTGCAGATTGTCTCTCAAAGATATTAGGTGCAATCATACAATCCATGTCGCGGTTTACGAGCGGAATCTGTCAAGAAATAAAATACAAACATAAATCAATCAAAACATTTATACTAACAATATAGAAAACCAACCAACATAAAGATTGCAAAGTTTCTGGACTATGACCACCTAGAAAGGCAATTTTTGGACAAAGCTGTATCGAAGTCATTGTATGAGAAAGTGATTAGAATGTATAAGAAATTTAATTTCTAATTAGATTTTGACAAACGCGTCTGAAAGTGGCGGAGGCTTTTGAGCGTTATAAGCTTCGACGGTTGAGGCGCTAATTTTGACAGATTAAACGTAGGTAACGTTGAACGGCTCTTTATTTATTGTTTTTTGTGTTTTACATATTACCGTTGGAAGTGTTGTTTTGTATTTAAATTCTCAATTAAGTATTTATCGTGTGTTGTTATACAGAAACATACATATTTTATTAATATTAGGTTTGTAAAATACATCGGAATTTCCGTTCAAATTCTCGTAGGTACCTACTGAATATTGTAATTACACTATTATGAGGTAAATATTGAAGTAAGTAGCTTCTTTAAGAATTAATTATCTACGTACAACAATCAATCGTTTTAAGAATTCAGCGATAACTAATAAGTACTGATTAAATAATATGATAATGACATTACCACATTTTAGGTTATTTTACATGTAGGTACCCAAAATGGAAGTGATTCACGCTGAAATTTTGTTGTTAAGATTTGTAACCGGACGGATCCATTCAAAATGACAGACAAGGCGCTTGTGAAACGATTCCGGTTATCGAAACCATCAAATTGCAGATATATTCATTTCCAGGTTGGAAAATCTAATGTCAACCCCAACTAGCTGGCATGTGAGCATAAACAAAAATATAATGCAAAACCTTACGCGACCATAAATGTCCATTCAGTATTTTTGTTGCATTATTGGACACCGTTCGAAGCACTATGCCTCCTTTGAAGATACTGTTGCGTTTTGCTTCTTGTTTGCGTACCGCTTCGTTCAAAAATTTCCCGTCAGGTGTTGCGTATTCAAGATTGAATAGGCACTTCAATGAGGTTTGATTTTGTCGCTGCGCTCATGGAGACACCCTTAAGCCGGATCTAGGACGATTTGGCGCCGGGACAACTGGACGCCACGGAATTCGAAAATAAATAGACGTTAGGTACTTAAAAATATATAATATTATTATTTGTATTTAAATGATTATATTATTATGATTTAAAAGTTGGTGAGAATGTAAATATGCAGACTTAAATAATGATTTAATTGTGCATATGCTTAAGTTGCAACGAAAAAAGAGTTTTTTATTTTAACTAAGTAGTAGATAGAAACTGATAAGAATACCACGTCTACGTTCTGTAGACGTGTCTACTACAGTGCGGCGTCCAATTTTCCGGAGTCCAGTCGTCCCACTCCCTTTAAGCCCGGTTCGGATGAGGCGAGTAGTTTAGTCGAGTGGCGAATAATTTAGTAACTAAACGTGTACGAACAGACAAATTGAGTCGAGTACGTTAGTAAAATCATTTACTCGAGTCAGTGTAATTTCTCGGTCGAGTAGCGACCCCCACCACCTCACTAAAAACCAAACAGGTGATGATATCGAATCGAACTCTATGCATAGAAAATTTGGGTGGAATCATGGAACAATACGACCGAAATCGGTTTATTGTTGGCATATGGTTACTAATTAATAATAGGTAACGGTTACTACCCTAAAATATACCTACCTAATTCTACTGAACTCCTACTGTGTACATGTCTAAAGATTAATATGAACATCTCACGATATATAAATGCAGAAGAATCTCAATTTTCCTTAATCCTAAAAATATTATAATGTTCATCGGTAACGCGATATTGTGTTGAGAAAATGACATAGGTATGGAATATAATAAACGACTATCATTTTTAGGTTAGGTCCTGCCTGGACAGTTATTACTTTGACAGATCGTGAGAAAAGGTTTGACGTTTCAGACCAAACCACTTGTGACGGTCAGAAAATGATTTGAAGTTTACTGGTATGCAATCGCAATCGCAATGCGCCAGTTTTGACCTGTCAAACCGTTAACTGGAACGCCTAAATTTATGTTGTCATGCAGCATGTTTGATAATTTAGTAAAATTTGAGGCTTACAAAATTGTTACAAAAAGTTTTGAAAATAGAATTATTGGTCTATTCTCACCCCATTTCACGTAGATATTGCTTCCGTTAATGGTAGGTATTTTATGGCTGCAAGTAGCTTTCTTATAGACAATAGGTTTACCTTGTATTACCTACATAACAAGGACTCACGGGCGACTAATTTTATTCACCAAATTTTTTTAGATAATCGCATTAATTATTGCTTAACATTCGAATGATTGTGATGTATAAATCACCATAGGTAAGTACCTATATAAATATACTTAGGTACTTGATTTAACAAAAGATTTATATAGGTACCTACTCAATACTGTCTCAAAATATCTGTTTTAGCTATCGCCGATAACTCGAATCTACTAAGCAATCAATAAATGAAACAAGTTTGACCGAATTATAATATAATAGTTTCTTATGAAGTTTCAAAGATGCATTACAAATTTAAAACATCAATGTAAGACGGCACCAAGAGAAGAAAACGGCACATGTACCTGCGTAGAATTGAACGTACCTGTTGTATTGGCCTGTAATCTGAATTCGAACAACCTGGTTGAGTGCATTCATCATCATAATATAATGAGTGTGATATATCTTCAATGATCTCGCGCTTGACGACAGCTGGTTGATTATCAGATGTTTTATCAGAGAGGTCCGCCATAAGGTACTGAAAAAAGCATTATTATATTTTCTAAACACTGTAAAACCAATTTCAGTTCTTGTAACGTCCATACAACGATGTATAATAATTATATTTAACATGAATTGGTAGATAACCTAACCTAGATGACATGTATGTATTATAGCTGTCAAATTGTATAAACAGGTAATTTTTTGAAACAACGTTTAATATCACCTTATGTTCCTACATAGTTGGTAAAGAGGCCACAGTTTATAATATTAATTAAAACAATCATTGTTATTCTCAATCTAAAGTGATTGTAAAGGAATTTAGTTTCCAAAAACTAACCTCGAAATTGCAACTTGAAACGTCCGCATTCTCTTGCGTTACATGAAAGCGAGGGTCCGGGTTGTTTGGACGGCTAGGCAGCATGTCAAACAAAGACTTGCCTTCTGTATCGGAGTGTTCTCCATCACATTCTTGCTTTACATCCATGTTAAGTGTAAATATGGCAGGAACAACGTGACAGACAGGATACATTCAGGGTACCTAATGTTAGAAAAGTGTTGCCACAAGTGTTTTCTTGTCTAAACAAAACAATGGCATGAAAATGATCGTCTGCATTTCCTCAATCATAACGAGATTAGCCCATCTCGGCATTCATAATGACATATGAACATATCTGTCAGTGTAATACAAACCAAATGCCACCCATATTTTGAGCCAGGCACACGGACATTGGGTGTGATTTGCACCAAGCACGGATAGACAGGGCAAAGTCAAAAGACATGGCCCGTTGACAATGTCTAGTTTGTTATACCTACTTACTTGATCCTTGATTGGATGGGTAGGCAATGAAGTGTCTCTACTTTGTTGTATTAGGTACCTAATTGATTTAATATATAGGTTAAAAATCACAGTGTAGGTACATATTGAGATATCTCGGGTCCTGTGGCTAGCTCGGGATGTTGGTAGGACCCGGGTTTCACAAAAATTAAATAATAAATGAAAAGTCTTTATTTGTTGAAAACGTGGCTTTATAATATTTTCAAGGGTTATTTTTACAAAAGAAACTTATGTTTAACAGTACCTATCCAAATTAATATTATATTATTACGTTAATAATGTTAATTATATCGCTTATATTTTAATTATTTATTATTATCTGAATTCGTTTTATAATACATGAATAAGTTGTTAGCGCAGGAATTCGCGAACTCAATACCAAGTCCTCCCGTGACTAGGTATGTATTTTTTTCCATTCTTTTTATATTGAGCAGCGATGCCATCTTTTCTTTTTACATACTCCCGAATTTCTTTGTCTTCGTCTCTTTTATTCGGCACAATCACATTCTTCCCAGACATACTATTATTATAATTAGATACAATTCTTACGTGCTAAGTAGGTACCTACATGTTGAACATGTTTACAGTTAATCAAGTAATTTTGGACGTACGTACGCCCATTGTTGACTAGAAGTCAGGTGACATGTTTACACCTAATAATTAGACGCAATTTAGACTATCAAGAGAGGCCAAATAGTCACGGGTGTAACAGTATACGCTGTTAGTGTGTAGGTATTTGCCATTGGTGAATACGTCGTGTAGTGCTTGAAAATATCGAAAGGCAAAACCCGAGTGAAAAAAAACTACCTCCTCAAATAGAATAGAACAAAATTTAAATCCAATAAAACACACTTTATTGTTTGATCGCTTCCACGGAATAGACTTTTTAGTATCTCGGCCATACATAATAAATAATTACGTATTGCGGCAACACTTTTCTTAAATTAATGTAGGTACCTTGAATGGATCCTATCTGTCACGTTCTTCCTGACATATTTACCATTAAAATGGACGTAAATCGAGAATGTGATGGAGAACAATCTGATGAAGAAGTCAAACTTTTGTTTGATACGCAGATTAGCCACCCAATCAGCCCAGAAGTTCGCACTCAAGTAAAGCAGGAGAAAGCCGACGATTTAAGTTGCAATTTCGAGGTTAGTTTTTTGAAACTGATTTTTTTAGATTTTAAATAACAACGATTAGTGTGGAATAATAATATGTTGCTTTTTTATAAACTGCGTAGTGACATACAATGATATTAAACGTTGATTTAAAAAATAACTCGATTTTACGTTTTGACAGCTACTATACATTTGTGATTTGGTTAGGGCAGATTATCTTCTAATTCATGTTGACTATAATTAGTCATTGAAAGTGAAAGTGGTTTTACTGTGTTAACCATAATGTTTCTTTCAGTATCTTTCAGCGGACCTCTCTAATATAAAACCTGAGACGGATGATCAACTATACGTCATCAAGCGCGAGATTATTGAAGATGTAATAGACCCATTATGTGATGTTGAAGATCCTCAACCGGGTTCAGATTACAGACCAATACAGCAGGTTTGTTCAATTGTATAATGTGTTATTTTTCTTGCCTTGGTGCAGTTTTATATCGAAGGTTAGAATTAGCAATACATGTTTTAATCTTAGAGCCGTTTCACACGTGACACCATTGTCTCGAGACGCTACATGAATGGGCGCGTTTAGACGGAGAAACAAGTATGTCGCGTTCATATATATGTAGAGAAAACGATAATGCGGTGCCCAATCCGTTGACATCTTCCCAATTGATGAGGGTGACGTGTTTAGATTTATTAAAAAAATAAGAATACTCGCTCTTAGGCACCGCACATGTCCCAAGATGTTTTTTAAAAAGCTGTATTGACTTTGTCAAGGGCCACTTTCATATATATATTCAACCTGACAATGGAAACGGGTATCTTTCTGGAAGCACGGAAGATGTCGAAAGTTACTCCAATTCCTAAGAGTGGTACGGAGTCATCAGTGGAAAACTATAGGCCGTTAGCCATTCTCTATTCACCAGCAAAAGTTTTTGAGATGATCATGCACAGCATGATTTCTCCGAGGATTGAGTCATTTCTTTGCCGACTCAAGTATTAATCTATAAATGGCGCCGGTCATTTATAATGAATGAGCAGCATGCATTTGGAGCAGGCCGTTAAACGGTTTATCGCGTTATTCGGGAGAATTCTAAGAATTTCAACAATACGTATCGTTCACCCTCTATCAGTCGCAGACATGACATTTAAAACATTTTCTGGTGTGCCTCAGGGCTGAAAGTTGGGGCCATTGCTGTTCACTTTTTTTATAAATGACATTGCATTGGTAATTAAAAATGCTATGTTTATGTTGCTTGCTGATGACTTGAAACTCTTCTCAAAGATTTACTGCAGACAGTACGTATTACCGAGGCCATAAAAAGAAAATCCAAGTGTACACACGTATTATTGTGCAAGTTGCAAGATTGCTTGTATGAATCAAAAAAGTTCGCTTCTGAATTTTCACGTGACAGATGGGATTTGTTCGATATTCGCACCTGCGCAGTAGAGCGACACTGGAAAACCTGCTGAAAAAAAAACAACCTACACCGCGCAGTCTCATTTTGAGGTTAACCGATTTTCACGATCTGTCAAAAAGTACCTATCATAAAATGACAACATGGCGTCTCGCTTACTTTTTACGACAGTCAGCAATCTTACGTGTGAACAGTTATTATCGTTAAATACATCTGTACATTTTCAATGTTTCCCATTAGTTCTTGGTCGTTCCCTCATGGTAAAGGATGGTGCCACCTTGGGATGTTATCAACTTTTAAGTGATCAAGAATTCCCACTCCTCTCAATTCTCTGCTTCTATCAGGACAGAGTGAAGGCTGCTCTCAGTCAGTTCTTTTACTTTTACGCTCTTCCTCTGCTTCACCTGCCTTGGAGGCTACCCAAAACTACCAGTCTCTCCAAAGTATCCGCTCTGCGCTGAACAATTTGTCAAAAAACTGTAGAATTCGTTTCAGACGTAAATTGTTGAGAGACGTTCCTTTATAAAATTTTAACATTTTTATGGAATTTTATATAATATATGGAACATACATAATTTTGAAAACACTTTTTAGAAAATATATAACCGACTGAAGAAATCTTTTCTTGGAAAAACTTTATAAAGTCATTGGACGCTATAGACGCACCTGGTGCGTAATAATCAGGCGGCATATCGATAATAATTTACGTGTATTTTAAATTACCTTTAAATTTACATTTTAAAAAACCCACTTCGATTTAAAATACAAAAGCTGATTGGCAATAGTACTTCAATTTGGAAAGCTCTTATTATTAACCGCGATATTATGGCTTAGTTTAGGCAGGGTTTTATTGAATTTTAAATACTAATTTTATGAAAACCAATAAGTATGCCTGATAATGTTTAGTGTGCACTATTTATGTCGGATTTCAACAGGCTACTTCCACCTAGATAATAACGTTTTAATATGTTATATTAATAATATGTACTTATTGACAGCATGTTATATGAAACGTTGTTTAATTCAGTTCGCTGCGACGGGTGTCACTGGTAGCAAAGCTGAGACTGACATAAAGCGCGAATTCACTGAAGATAAAATGCCAGCATTTTCTGATGAAGATCCTCAACCCGGATGTTCACATTCAGATTACACAACAAGACATGGGGTATATTCAATTTTATATATTGTAACATTTGCTTCTCTATTCGCCGATTTTTATCGAAGGTTGACGTTTAAAATCTCAATAAATCTCCGTACCATTCCTAGCCAGTCGTATTGAAAAAAAGTAATTAAAGTAATCAATACCTACCTACCTTGATTTAAAATACAAAAGCCGATTAACTATTAAGCTAATATTAACTAATACGCCTATGGTAACTCAATTTGGAAAGCGCTTCAGAGAGTATTATAAGAGCCACTAGTTAGAATCTCAACTTCTTAATTATTATGATAGGTTAATTAATACAGGGGAATTATAGAGTTTTGATGAAAACGCTTTTTAAGGCCATATTAACTGATTGTATTGCTGCAGGTATGTATTTATTAAATAATTAGGAGAACATAAATTATCACTTAAATAGTAGAAGTAATCAATATACATATTAAATATTATATCGATGCCCAATCACATTTTTTTTATAATTTTCAAATGTCTTTATTGTTTTTTTTAGTACAGTTGTTATAAAACGCAAACTGTGAATATCATTTTACTTATAAATATATATCTACTTATCATAAAATTGTACTGCTTTTCATCACTTGTAAATATCGGGTCAAATTAAAAACATTAATTTCTCGTGCTTATCTTTGTAAAGGATTTTTGTCATACCGCGATAGAGATGAGGTTTTCATTGTAAACTGAAAATATACTATTGTAACGTGTAAAACACACTTTTCACACAAAGACACAGCGTTTACACACCTACTATATGCGCACGAAAGTACGTGTGCTTCTGCGCAGGTCAGTTTTTAAGGTGTTTAGCAACACGACTTGCTGTTTTGCTCAGATCATTATTTAAATATCAGATGTGCTCAACCGGTAAACTTTATTAATTCGAAAAATATTTATCCAATAACATTTAATATGTGTAAATTATATAAACCGAATCATTCCTTCTCGAGAGTGTCGCTCTTTGGTTAACTGCCGTCCCTATGCGACGCTTAGTATGCGTGACCTCACGAATTCAGAAGTATGATATATAAAAATATTGTTTAAACTGTTGATCGAAGTCGCTTGATGAAATTTGAATATAAATTCCCTCCCGCACTTTCAGGTATAAATCCACGTCCCCAATATATTCTGTAACACTGCATACAACATTTATAATCGTAGCCAAGATAAGTAAGTTCTAGTTAATATTAACATATTGTTTATACTATTGATCTATATTGCTTAATGAAATTTTAATATACATTCTATCAATTTGAACATTTTTTGTGACATCGGTTACGCCTTTCGGCATTTTCCGACACTATGCATACTCCCAAATGACACACTAACACAGAAATTACTAGCTTATAATGTTTTTTTTATCGAACAGGGTGCAATACTGCCTCATAAGATGTACGTTAATCTGGTGTTTTTATAATATTATTTTATCAATATATATGAGAAATAAACAGTACACACAGTTGCCGAGTAGAACTATTTTATTCCCATCAATCTGTAATTTCGCATTCGGAACTATAATAGATTTAAACATACTACCAAGAGTTGTACCACAATATTGTGTCATAGTCTGTTTTGTGCATTTGCCTTTCGATGTTACATTCAGGTGCTTTTTATGGTGTCTGTATTTAAAATCTATGTTGGAACTATTACCATTTCTTATTGTCATTTTCACTCACACTTAACTTATAATGTCTGAAGATGCTGTAAGGCAAAAGTATAAAAAAATAACTCAAATGGAACAGTTTAAAATCTAATTTATATTATAATGAGATCGATTATTTTGGTTTTTCTAGGTTTCTACTAAAGGCTTTTTTACAAAGCATCACGATATAGACAGGTGTCAACAATCCTCACCCGATGGAATCCAAGATAGAATGATGCAGTATTCTGAAATGACAATAGATGAACGAAACATTAAAGGAGAAATCTCAGAACGAGAGACTCCGAAGGAACTTCGACTTATTCTGAGAAGAGTAGTTCATTTCTCACGTAATTTGATTTGCAGCATTTGTAACGCAGTTTTTGGATCCGGAAGTGCTCTAAAAAGTCACAAAATAGTTCACATGGGCGTTATTGGTAGTCGAAGTCAAGAAAATATTATCTCGCAACTAAATCATCTCAAAACACGTAAAATGACACGCACAGGTGAAAAACCTCATAAATGCAAGATGTGCACATATAGATGCTCGCAACTTAGTACTCTTAAAAACCATGAAATGACACACACAGGTGAAAAACCTCATAAATGCAAGTTATGCACATATAGATGCTCGCAACTTAGTAATCTTAAAATCCATAAAATGACACACACAGGTGTAAAACCTCATAAATGCAAGGTGTGCACATATAGATGCTCGCAACTTAGTAGTCTTAAAAACCATGAAATGACGCACACAGGTGAAAAACCTCATATATGCAAAGTTTGCCCATATAGATGCTCGCGACTTAGTAGTCTTCAAAAACATGAAATGACACACACAGGCGAAAAACCTCATAAATGCAAGGTATGCCCATATAGATGCTCGCGACTTAGTAGTCTTAAAAGCCATGAAATGACACACACAGGTGAAAAACCTCATAAATGCAAGTTATGCACATATAGATGCTCGCAACTTAGTAATCTTAAAATCCATAAAATGACACACACAGGTGTAAAACCTCATAAATGCAAGGTGTGCACATATAGATGCTCGCAACTTAGTAGTCTTAAAAACCATGAAATGACGCACACAGGTGAAAAACCTCATATATGCAAAAATTGCCCATATAGATGCTCGCGACTTAGTAGTCTTCAAAAACATGAAATGACACACACAGGCGAAAAACTTCATAATTGCAAGGAATGCACATATAGGTGCTCGCGACTTAGTGCTCTTAAAAGACATGAAATGACACACCGGTGGAAAACTTCAAAAACCTCATAAATGCAAGGTTTGTTTATATATATGCTCGCAACGTAGTCATCTTAAAGAACATGAAATGACACACAAAGGTGAAAAACGTCATAAATGCAAGGTATGCTCATAAAGATGCTCGCATCTTTGTGATCTTAAAAAACATGAAATGACACACACAGGTGAAAAACCATATGAATACACTGTATGTCCATATAGATGCTCACGACGTAATGCACTATTTTTATCGACCATTTCCGATCCTAACAGATTTAGTTTTTACGAGAAACGGTGTCCAGCCAGGATTGGAACCTGTGCCCACGACGCTTTCGGTTGACGCTTTTGCCTCGACCATCGTATAAAATGATAAATATATTATTATATTCACAATACGGATGTCCTACGCTTAAATAAATGACAATATTCATATTGTGAATACCCTTATAAATGTTGGTTAGGAGTGATTATATGCTATCTTGTCAAGCGACCCTAGGGGTAGGGCATATTGTATGTTAAGAGTATTTGCAAGAAGTTATTGTTTTGTCGGACGGTGCCTCGAACGACTACCTTTATAATGCGATCTGATATAAACCTACTGATTGTGCCGCCTTTGTATGAAGTTACCTCTGACTATATTTTATTGATAGTAAAATCTACGTTGTTTTTCTTGTTGTGACATTGTAAATTGTATTGAAATTTCCTACCGGAATAAATTGAAACTACGTGTTGGTTCCTGCTAAAACTATCAAACATCTGGAGAATAGAAAAATTTATGCATATAATAAACCTGAATTGTTATTTTTTAATTGTTAGGAGTTGGAAATTAGCCAACACCAATTTATCGGTTCACGCATGTATATTTTCATAATAACCTACTTAAAAAATACGCTGCCACGTAAATTACGATTATTTTAGTTTTATGTTCTGTCATTTTATTTAGAAATTTAATAAAAAAAACGAGAATAGTTATACCTGGATATATAATTATTGGATATGCTTATAATATGATATAATATAATTTGGTACCTATACTTACTGATTATTTTTGTTTTCTACGTACTTTACCCTGTCATTGATTACCCACTGTTGGGACATAGTGCAAGAACAAGGTCGTACTACCTACCTAGTTCCATCGCCACGTCTTGCGACATGCGAGAAAAGCAGAGCGTATATGTCTTTTGTAGCATCGCTGCGGCGAAAAGGAGGGTCTTCCATGGTGACGGTTTTGTTTCTGATGTTTTTACATGTGTGTGTGAATTCGATATAGAAAAAATTATATAGAGTTTAAAATGTAGTTGGCAGCCCTGTTATATTATGGGTTTTGGATAATAAAAGATATCACTATATAATATTATTCTTTTATTATAATCCACTGTAAATTAACATACGTATTAAATAATACTTGAAAAAAGTTTAAATATATTATTATTTGGCTCCACAATCCGGTGTGGATCATGGCCACCCCATAAAGAGTGTTTCATAAAATTGTTTTTTACGAGAAATATATGTTAACCACTTGCTCAACCTATTAGGTCCATGTTCTACATTCAAACACACATTCAAAAACAATACCTATGCTAATTTTCCCATACCCGGGATTTGAACTCGCTTTTAATATGTTAGCAGTTGTTATTATTGATCAGAGTCCAACAAGAGTGTTGATTTCAGTAACATACCTAGACAAAATGCTGCTCCATTCTTTGTACAGTATTTTTTATCATCCTTTCATGAACTTCAATATATTTTCAATTCAATTTATTTATTTTTTAACATATTTTGGACATTACAAATTATAAGTTTAAGTCGTTCACAATATGATATGAAACGTTATTATAGAGAAGAAAGAAAAAGAAATGTAATAAAAGGGATAAAAATGAAAATATAAAAAGAGAACATAATATAAACATACAAATGCAATGAAAATACAATTAAACATATAATATAGAAGTTCAAAGAAGTACACCGAGTTTCTAAGGAGACCCTATTTTTAGGAATTTATAAAATAGCGTCCACCTAAAACAAAATAAGAAATAAAATAAGAAAATAAATAAAATAAGTAACAAAATAAAAGTAGATGGAAGCACAGAGAGTGAACTTTGATAGACCCTATCTTAAAAACTTATAAAACAACGTCCACCTAAATTCACCCTCACGTAAGTGGAATATATCAATATCCGAAGCGATTTCATTAAACATGGTTACTGCCCTCCCAATTGGCATTACTAATGGCAGATTAGTTCTGCACCGTGGGAGAACAAACAACGGATGCCCTCGATTCCTAAGGTAATTATCAGAGACACACAAGCCAACACCACCAATAATGGCAGAGTTCACATTTACGCCGCGTAAAAGTCTGAAAAAATATGTAGCTAAATAAAGATCCCTTCTATATTTTAAGCTACAGTATGTAAGCATCCCTACGAGAAAATCAGTCGGATAGAGCCACGGATACCTACCTAACTATACGTGAAAAATTAAAAAAAAACAGCCACTAACGTTCACTGGCGATGCACATGATTTAACATCCAAGTACAGTGTTTCAATTATCCAGCATTTTGCTGGGTCACCCAAATTGAAATTCGAATAACCCTCTTATTGTGCATGCGCAAACTGAATTTGAACTCGAGACCCTCAACTTACGAAGCGGATACATTACCACTCGGCCATCACGGGCGCTTTTAATATAGCAGTTGTTATTATTGCTCAGAGTCCAACAGGAGTGTTGATTTCAGTGACATTCCTAGACAAAATGCTGCTCCATTCTTTCTACAGTATTTTTTATCATCCTTTCATGACTTCAATATTATACGTATTTGAGAACGGTGTTGCATATGTTACGCCGAATGTGCGAAATTGAATATGACATGAAATGGGCAAAATTTTTCCTAAATCATGAAAAATGCAAGCCCGTTGTCTTTTTCATGAATTAGACAAAATATCAAGAGAATGCGTGAAATCGGCGTTGATTTTTCTGCCTACTTCATGTCTTGGACAAATTAGATAGTAGCGCTACGGTGGTATTTTTTGCAACTAAGCTAAATGTGTGAAATGCTCGTGGATTGGTCAAAATATACGTATATTATCTATGGTCGAAATAGGTGGTCGCGCTCCGGTGGTATTTTTTGCAACTAATCAAACTAGAAACTAACCAAATTTGTGTCAAATGTCATTGATTATAATATAAAAATATACCAATCAATAACTAAAATGACGTTCATGTCCATTTACTATGCGCAAAAAAACTAGAAATATAATATGATAACGGATGAATTTTATTAAAAGGTATTTTCGCGATTTGATTCGTGCTTGGGTATCGTACATGCAATGGTCCATTGTATTGTTGACACTTGTTAGCAAACCTCAAAATGGACATTCAGTTGAATAATTCAGAATTTCAAAACCTAACCTAACCTAATGACGTACACCCCGGTCCCGGAATAATCTCAAAGGCATTTAATCTTCAACCGGCCCTGCCCTTAGACCGATTGAGAACCTTTGCTTAGCTAGCTCAATCTTATTTGAGAGAGGGTGGTTACCTAAAGTTCTTGTCCGACACTATATGAATGCACTGTGACAATATTATTTAACTTTTTATTGCTTAGAATCGTCACCTAGTAGTAGGTTGACGTCTAGGTCATTAATTATCTAATTGACCTTCAAATCAAATTTACTTTCGTAAATATTTACGTAATCACCAATTACAGCTGATCTCCTGTCACTTGTCTTTGAATCAGATGTTTTCCGTAGAATACATCGCGGGTTATTGTTTTAAATAAAAAAAATAACTTCTTCGATAATACTGATTTATTTGTTTATTAAATTAATTTCAGTAAATAGATTTATTATAATATTCAAATGTTTATTAACAATTACACAATTTATCTTAGCTTCAAATAATTACTTAATTATTTTATAAACTTATTTTAGTTACTTAATTTTATTATATAAGTATTTATTTTAATACTTATTTAATTACACACGTCACACATATTCATGAGGTGATAGTCAACGTCCTCTAGATTGAGGGTTATTGATTTTAGCACTTAAATCCTCGTAAGGGTACTGCAAACCGGTTGTCATACGCGGCTGATGATGAATAATGTCATCGTAAAATGATGCAATTGTTTACATCAAACGCGGAATAATCGAGATAATTACAATTTCGTTACACTTTAAGTGCCTCTCGAATTCAATTCGTAGCAAGGGCTTTCTCACGGCAAACTAATAAATGCATTGAATGCACACTATTTACGCAGTTAAATCTCAGCTTTCTTCCCGAGTGGATATTTTCAACTTTAACCCGGCAGACGAACCAACACAACCTTCCTCTGCGGATTGTACTTTCCCACTCCCAAAATAAAATTTTTAAATTAAGATCCTGGACGCTATCGGAAAAAATGACAACATTTCTGGCGAATCATAGTCCAGTTAAATGATGACATTCTTGTTTAATAATTTTATACTGATGCCCATTGGTCAAAAGTGTCTTCGTATTCGACCAATTGAATGCCATAAAAATGTCATGCTAGGTACTAAAGATTTTACATTACCCAAAATAGATCAATTACGTTATTGATTTTATTTTCTGTCGCGCGGATTCAAAATAATACGTATATACGCAAAATGATTTTGTATAGTGCAAAGAAGATCATAGTTATAAATTAACTTTAGTTTACAGCATTTAGCTATTGATATCATATTTACATGAAATGGTTTATGTTTAACCTTAAACTCTAGACTTCTTAATTACTTACATTTTACTTACAAGACCGTTTGGTCTATCTGAAAGAAATCATCCATAGTTCACTCTGAGTGGCTATGAGCTGCTCAGACTGTACTATGGGACTCATTACATAATTGTTATAGCTTTGTTTAGAGGTAGGCCACGTATTTTCAAACTAAAATCGACATTTAAGGTCGGACTGAAAAGTTGTGACGTCACAAATTTATTGCAATAAATGCCAGCTGAAGACGTGCATTTTTATGGCCTTGTCACTAACCTAACCTAATCCAACCTAACCTAATAATATTATATTATGTCCAATTATAACTAATAAAATCATCCGTATTAAATTTACTTTTTCTGCTGTCATGTTGACAGTTTAAGAATTCCATGCCCTGGCGACTTCATGTACTCGGCACAAAATTTACCTTATTCATGAATAAGGCAACAGGCTTGACTATTACATGAATTAGCCAAAATTTAGCCCATTTCATGTAATAGTCGATTTCGCACATTTGGCGTAACATATACATTACTAACAACATATATACCTACCACTAAATCTTATTAAAAAGCCATAATCATCATTACAATAATTATTAGGTACCTACCTGATCAAAGATGCACTAACGTTCACTGGCGATGCACATGATTTAACATCCAAGTTTATTGTTTCAAGTATCCAGCATCTTGCAGGGCATTTTGCATTCGAATAACCATCTTAGTGTGCATGCACTAACAGTCATCTCCGAATGAGGCGGGGGTCTGATGTAGGATCTGGTACCTCTCCCGGACTGGTAGGTGTGGCAGATGAGGTAGGTTCAGGGAACTTAGAACTAATGGGAACTGAAATACATAACGGGTAAGGCGATAGCAGGTAAGGGACTCGAGTGAGGAAGAATCCGGGTTAAACTTACACACGTGTCAAGAATACGTTTTTCGTCGAATACTGAAAACTGCTCTCGGTTTATGCATTTACGCTCATGTAATATGTACGTAAGGTGTACAGACACTATTGTACGTGCATAATGCGTGCTTCATTTTTTTAGAACACTCACACATTCAAAACCCGGCATCAACATGCGGCGTATTGAATATAGCCTATCGGTATTCTATTTATTATCTGTTCTGTGGGTAAGTTATATCGTCTTTACGACTCTTTTCTCGGCGACGTGCTGACAATTGTCAACGCGGATTACGGCGGAAACAGTGAGTTCATTTTTCGGAATACATTTACAGGTAACAGCGTAGGTATACATTTAATATTTTAAATCTTTCTTAGTAGAAATATTTATTATCACCCGTATGACTGTAAAATAATTTATGCACCCTTTTCAATGTCAAATGTATTTAATAATTCTGGTTCGCAAATAATGTTGACGTATCCTTTCCAAGTGTTTCGGTTGCCAAGTGATCCGAAATTCTAATAAGTATTAAATTTCCTCGTATTTTATCAGTATTATCGTATTAGATCAAAAAAACAGTCCGGTCCCTCTTTTCACCAGCTATTGCGCGGAGTGATCGATCTGTCATATTACGACCTCCCAAGCTTCAGAATATGTTATACCTATCAAAGCCGATGAAATACCTAGCCAACTTTATAAGTCGATAAGGGCTAATCAGAGAACACAGACTTAATGGGAACTGAAAAGTGTCACTCGGAACAATCATTTTATTCAACAAAAAAGACACAAGACTTGAGAATGTCATATATATATTATCCACTACCTACTAAATATTTTTTCCGAGAATTTATGGGAAAAAATCTTTTTTAGACCATGTCTGATCTTAATAGGATCATATGGGCCTCCACAAAGTAGAGGTTTGTATTAACAGGTTTTGTTTTTCACGAGAAATGGATGTCAGCCACTTGCTCAACATATTAGGTCCATACCCTGACTCACACACAAATCGAAAAACAATATGTGTACTTGCCAGATCCAGGATTAGAACCTGAGACCCACGGCGTGATGTTCCAATGCTTAAGCCGCGCGGCCACCGTGTGTGTCAATACGTATCTAAAAATATTGGAAAGAATAATAGTAATTACCAACTTATATTTATTATTTAAGTGAGAGATAAACCCACATTTTTTTATTTTTATAAAATGCGAATTTGTTAAAATAAATGATACCATCTATTATTAAAATTTATTTCATGGTTATGTTTTACACAGAGAACTCATATAGTGGAAACTGAAACACCTAATTGATATAGAGTAAGTGGCCACTGATCTTCAGTGTGGAAAAATATGGTATAAACTTAAACACGTGTCGAAAAAACGCTTGTCCTTTATTCTGAAAACTACTCATGGTTAATTCACCGACGGTCATTCAATATTGGTGTAATTGAAGTTTGCAACACACACTATTGCGCGTCTATAATGTGTGGTTTATTTTCGTAGGATACATTCAAATCCCTGCGTTAAAATGTAGTGGATTTGGGGTATAGCCTATCGTAATACTATTTCTTAATCTGTTCCATGGTTTTCATTTACACCGGAATTATGATTTTATCTCTTTTGCAGCAAACCTTTTTATTTATATCAAATCAAACTACAATTATGTGACCATGACTACTGATATAAATAAAATAATTTCAAGTTATACACATTTTTATTTTTCAGTGATGTACCTACTGCAAGTAAAACATCTAGTGAAAATAGAATGGTGTTTTACTGCTTTATTTATTTAAGTTTTTAATATTATGGCGTTGGGTTAATGAGTGAATATAAAGGCAACAATCTTACAGTCGAATATAATACATAAGTATTATTTCTGACTTCGTTACACAATCCTAAGTTTATAAAAAAAGTTATTATAAACCACCAGTAGGTAGTTGTAATCTTTGAGCGCCACATAGAACCGTTGACGTTTAGCAGCTGTGCTAACAAAAAAACACGTCCCACTTCCCTTCTCTCTTCCACTTGAGCATACTAATAAAAATTATATATTATGTTTTAGTCACCGAATTCGTCGTCGACATCAGCCCGTTAAAGTAGGGCGCATATATAAATGACTAACGCGCGGACTTAGTATGGTTCTACATCGCCCTCTTAGTTTGTTTGGAAAGGCATTGCATCGTCAGTCTTTATCTGCAGGATTTCTTCACGATAAAAACTTTGTACGGATTTTTAAAGGAATTTTTCAAAACATACATCGCATTAATGTAGTTTTTCCCTACAATGCGTCATTTTTTTTTTTTTTTTGTGATTTTACCGAGGCTTTGACTGCGACTCGCTGTCATATCGCCTCTTCTCTTCTAGAAGGGGATCCTTCGATCAGGTCCTCACTCCTATTCTGTTAAATGGCTTTATAATTATTTTGTCTAGCTCTTCCGTCTTTCTTTCTTTCTTCTTTAGACGCCAGTGTTTTATGCACCAGAATCGCTCTCCTCCGTATCCATCCCTTCTGTATTTTCGATACATCGTGTAATCATTGAATTTCAGATAGTCTAATTCAGACCTCAGCCAAGTCTCTGAGATTAATGCTATTGAAATTTTTTGTCTTATTAAGTAGAGTTCTATATCATCCTTTTTTTGCTTCATACTTCTGGCATTCCATTGTAAAATCCTAATTTGTTTTTTACTATCCATTTTGCTCCAGAACCTCCCCTAGAATTTCCTTTAAGTGTCCTTCTTTGAATTGTTTGCATACCCAGTCCACTGCTTTAATTATTAGTTGTTTAATGATCTGCTGCCAGTCTCCCCCTTTCAGCAAGACTTTCATAATTTCTCCCATCGCGTTAACCTCTGTCTTCCCCTTTGAATTTTTCTTATTTTTTGTAGGCTTTACGCTACTACCTGTAGATATTATTGTTGAGCAAGTTGATCAATCTATACAATAGCATCAACAAATTAATACATAACTTATTAGTGTTTTTCATTGACGAATAAATTCATCAGAATAGTTCATTTCACCAAAACAAAACGGATTTATTATTGATTTATTTTAAAATACGACTTGCTGTTTCGCTCAGACTAGAAAAAGATAGATATGTATGATATAACATTTTATATGTGTAAATTATATTAACCGATTCATTCCTTCTCGAGAGTGTCGCTCTTTGGATAACTGCCGTCCCTATGCGACGCTTAGTATGCGTGTCCTCACGAATTTTAAAGTATGATATATTAAAACATTGTTTATACTGTTGATCGAGGCCGCTTGATGAAATTTGAATATATATTCGTTCCCGCACTTTCAGGTATAAATCTATGTCCCCGAACCTCGATATAGTATGTAACACTGCATAACACACTTTATAATCGTAGCCAAGATACGATCGTTCTAGTAAATATTAAAACATTGTTTATACTTTTGAACGAGGTCGCTTGATGAAATTTGAATATAAACTCTCTCAATTTAAATATTGTTTGTGACATTGGTTATGCCTTTTGGCATCTTCCGACACTATGCACACTCTTCAATGATACACTGACACAGAAATTACTAGTTACTACACGAAGCTTACAATTTTTTTTTCGAACAGGGTTTAAACTGCCTCATAGTATGTACGGTATTCTGGTGATCATAAATTATTTTATCAAGAAATATTATAAATAAACACAGTAAAGTGAAACTATCTTATTCACATCAATCTAAAATTTTGCATTCAAAACTATATAAGATTTATACATTATTACCAAAAGCAGTACCACAATTGTGTCATTGTCTGTTTTGTGCATTTTCCTTTGATGTTACATGTAGGTGCATTTTTTTAAACTATTAACGGATCGTAACGTAACATTGTTTGTATTTAATATCTATGTCGGTACTATTACCATTTCTTAATGTAATTTTCATTCTCACTATACGTATAATGTCTGAAGATGCTGAAAGGCAAAAGAATAAAAAATAACTCAAATGGAACAGTTTAAAATCTAATTGAGAATAATATTGACTTCGAATATTTTTGTTTTTTCTAGGTTTTTACTAAAGGCTTTTTCTCAAAGCATCACGATATAGACAGGTGTCAACAATCCTCGCCTGGTGGATTCAAAGATAGAATGATACAGTATTCAGGAGTGACGATAGATGAACAAAAGATTAAAATAGAAATCTCAGAACGAACGACTCCGAAGGAACTTCGACTTATTTTGAAAAGAGTAGTACATTTCTCACGTAATTTGATTTGCAGCTTTTGTAACGCAGTTTTTGGATGTAGAAGTACTCTTAAAAGTCGCAAAGTAATTCACACGGGCTTTATTGCTGATCAACATCAAGAAAATATATTCTCGCAAATAAATCATCTCAAAGCACATAAAATGACACATACTGGTGGAAAACCTCATAAATGCAAGGTATGTCCATATAGATGCTCGCGACTTAGTAATCTTAAACTCCATGAAATAATTCATACAGGTGAAAAACCTCATAAATGCAAGGTATGCCCATATAGATGCTCGCAACTTGGTCATCTTAAAAACCATGAAATGACACACACAGGTGAAAAACCTCATAAATGCAAGGTATGTCCATATAGATGCTCGCGACTTACTAATCTTAAAAAACATGAAATGACACACACAGGTGAAAAACCTCATAAATGCAAGGTGTGCCCATATAGATGCTCGCAACTTGGTCATCTCAAAAACCATGAAATGACACACACAGGTGAAAAACCTCATAAATGCAAGGTGTGCCCATATATATGCTCGCAACTGATTAGTCTTAAAAAACATGAAATGACACACACAGGTGAAAAACCTCATAAATGCAAGGTATTTCCATATAGGTGCTCGCAACTTAGTAATCTTAAACTCCATGAAATGATTCATACAGGTGAAAAACCTCATAAATGCAAGGTATGCCCATATACATGCCTGCAACTTGGTCATCTTAAAAACCATGAAATGACACACACAGATGAAAAACCTCATAAATGCAATAAATGCAAATATAGATGCTCGCAACTGAATGATCTTAAAAAACATGAAATGACACACACGGGTGAAAAACCTCATAAATGCAAGGTATGCCCATATAGATGCTCGCAACTGATTAGTCTTAAAAAACATGAAATGATTCATACAGGTGAAAAACCTCATAAATGCAAGGTATGCCCATATACATGCTCGCAACTTGGTAATCTTAAAATCCATGAAATGACTCACACCGGTGATAAACCTCATAAATGCAATAAATGCAAATATAGATGCTCGCGACTGAATGATCTTAAAAGACATAAAATGACACAAACGGGTGAAAAACCTCATAAATGCAAGGTATGTCCATATAGATGCTCGCAACGTAGTAATCTTAAACTCCATGAAATGATTCATACAGGTGAAAAACCTCATAACTGCAAGGTATGTCCATATAAATGCTCGCAACTTAGTAATCTTAAACTCCATGAAATGATTCATACAGGTGAAAAACCTCATAAATGCAAGGTATGCCCATATACATGCTCGCAACTTGGCCATCTTAAATTCCATGAAATGACTCACACCGGTGAAAAACCTCATATATGCAATAAATGCAAATATAGATGCTCGCAACTGAATGATCTTAAAAGACATGAAATGACACACACGGGTGAAAAACCTCAAATGCAAGGTATTCCCATATAGATGCTCGCAACTGATTAGTCTTAAAAAACATGAAATGACACACAGGTGAAAAACCTCATAAATGCAAAGGATGCCCATATAGATGCTAGCTACTTAATAATCTTCAAAACCATGAAATGACACACAGGTGAAAAACCTCATAATTGTAAGATATGCTCATATAGAAGCTCGCATCTTAGTCAATTAAAAAAACATGAAATGACACACACAGGTGAAAAACCTCATAAATGCAACGTGTGCCCTTTAAAGTGCTTGCAACTTGGTTATCTGAAAATCCATGAAATGACGCACACAGGTGAAAAATCTTATAAATGTAAGATATGCCCATTTAGAAGCTCGCATCTTAGTCAATTAAAATATATGAAATGACACACACAGGTGAAAAACCTCATAAATGCAAGGTGTGCCCATATAGATGCTCGCAACTTTTTAGTCTTAAAAGACATGAAATGATACACAGGTGTAAAACCATATAAATGCAACGTTTGTTCATATAGATTCTCGCAACTCGGTTATCTTAAAAAACATGAAATAACAGATAATGGTAAATAATCTTATAAAATATAATTACGAGAAATGAATGTAAGCCAGGATTCGAACCTGGGACCCACGATGCTATAGGTCGACGCTTATGCCGTGGCCATCGTATAAGATAATCCATAATGTGGATGTCCTATGCCTATATAAATGACAAGATTCATACTGGTAATACCCTTTTAAATGTAGGTTAGGAGTGTATATATGCTATCTTGTCAAGCGACCCTAGGGGTAGAACATATTGTATATTAAGAGTATTTGCGAGTAGTTATTGTTTTCCCGGACGGCGCCTCAAACGACTACCTTTATAATGCCATCTGATTTATACCTACTGATTTTGCCGCCTTTGTATGAAGTTGCCTGTGACTATATTTTATTTTTTATAAAATCAACGTTGTTTTTCTTGTTGTGACATTGTAAATTGTATTGGATTTTCTTACCGGAATAAATTAAAACTACGTGTTGGTTCCTGCTAAAACTATCAAACATCTGGAGAATTAAAAAAATTATGTTTACATAAACCTGAATTGTTATTTTAAAATTATTAGGAGTGTGAAATTAACCAACACTAATTTATCGGTTCATGCATGTATATTTTCATAATTACCCACATTAAAAAGTACGCTCCCACGTAAATTATGATTATTTAAGTTTTATCCTCTATCCTTTTATTTAGAAATTTGATAAAAAAAACGAGTATAGATATACCTGGATATATAATTATTGGATGTGCTCATAAAATAATTTGGTATACTTACTGATTATTGTAGTTTTCTACGTACTTCACCCTGTCATTGATTAACCACTGATGGGGCATAGTGCACGAACAAGGTCGTACTACCTACCTAGTTATATTGCTACGTCTTGCGATATGTGAGACAAGCAGCGCATAGATCTCTTTTGTAGCATCGCTGCGGGGAAAAGGAGGGTCTTTCATGGTGACGGTTTTGTTTCTGATGTTTTTATAATTTATGTGTGTATATTCAATATTGAAAAAAAAATATTGTTTTGAAAATGTAGTTGGCAGCCTGTTATATTATGGTTTTTGGATAATAAAAGATATTACTACTTATATAATATTATTCTTTTATTACAATCCACTGTAAATTAACATACTTATCAAATAATACTTTAAGAAAAGTTTAAATATATTATTATTTGGCTCCACAGTCCGGTGTGGATCATGGCCGCTCCACTAAGAGTGTTTCATAACGGTGTTTTTTACGAGAAATTTATGTTAACCACTTGCTCAACCTTTTAGAAACATGCTCTAGATTCAAACACACGTTGAAAAACAATACCTATGTTAATTTTCCCAGACCTGGGATCTGAACTCGAAACCATCGACTTAAGAAGCGGATACATTACCACTCGACCATCGCGGGCGCTTTTAATATGTAGGTAAGCAGTTATTGTTATTAATGTTCAGAGTACAACAAGAGTGTTGATTTCAGTGACATACCTAGACAAAATGCTGCTCCATTCTTTATAAGTACAGTATTTTTTATCTTCCTTTCATGACTTCAATGTATAGGTATCTGAGAATGGTGTTGTATACATTACTAACAAAATATATACGTACCACTAAATCTAATTAAAATGCCATAATTCTATACTTCATTGATTAATATTGCGATTACAATAATTATTAGGTAGGTACCTACCTGCTCATACACGCACTAACGTTCACTGGCGATGCACATGATTTAATATCCAAGTTTAGTGTTTTAAGTACCCAGCATTTTTCTGGGTCACCCAAATTAAAATTCGAATAACCCTCTTAGTATGCATGCACTAACAGCCATCTCCGAATGAGGCGGGGATCTGATGTAGGATCTGGTACCCCTCCCGGACTGGTAAGTGTTGCAGATGAGGTAGGTTCAGGAACTCAGAAATAATGGGAACTGAAATACATAACGGGTAAGGCGATAGCAGGCAAGGGACTCGAGTAAGTAAGAATTCGGGTTTAATTTACACACGTGTCAAGAATACGTTTTTCGTCGAATACTGAAAACTGCTCTCGGTTTATGCATTTACGCTCATGTAATATGTACGTAAGGTGTACAGACACTATTGTACGTGCATAATGCGTGCTTCATTTTTTTAGAACACTCACACATTCAAAACCCGCCATCAACATGCGGCGTATTGAATATAGCCTATCGGTATTCTATTTATTATCTGTTCTGTGGGTAAGTTATATCGTCATTACGACTCTTTTCTCGGCGACGTGCTGACAATTGTCAACGCGGATTACGGCGGAAACAGTGAGTTCATTTTTCGGAATACATTTACAGGTAACAGCGTAGGTATACATTTCATATTTTAAATCTTTCTTAGTAGAAATATTTATTATCACCCGTATGACTATAAAATATTTTGTGAACCCTTTTCAATGTCAAATGTATTTAATAATTCTGGTTCGCAAATAATGTTGACGTATCCTTTCCAAGTGTTTCGGTTGCCAAGTGATCCGAAATTCTAATAAGTATTAAATTTCCTCGTAGTTTTATCAGTATTATCGTATTAGATCAAAAAAACATTCCGGTCCCTCTTTTCACCAGCTATTGCGTGGATTGATCGATCTGTCATATTACGACCTCCCAAGCTTCACAATATGTCATACCTATCAAAGCCGATGAAATACCTAGCCAACTTTATAAGTCGATAAGGGCTAATCAGAGAACACAGACTTAATGGGAACTGAAAAGTGTCACTCGGAACAATAATTTATTTATTTTATTCAACAAAAAAGACACAAAACTTGAGAATGTTATATATATATATTATCCACTACTAAATATTTTTTCCGAGAATTTATGGGAAAAAATCTTTTTTAGACCATGTCCGATCTTAATAGGATCATATAGGCCTCCACAAAGTAGAGGTTTGTATTAACAGGTTTTGTTTTTCACGAGAAATGGATGTCAGCCACTTGCTCAACATAATAGGTCCATACCCTGACTCACACACAAATTGAAAAACAATATGTGTACTTGCCAGACCCAGGATTAGAGCGTGAGACCAACGGCGTGATGTTCCAATGCTTAAACCGCGCGGCCACCGTGTGTGTCAATACGTATCTAAAAATATTGGAAAGAATAATAGTTATAACCAACTTATATTTATTATTTAAGTGAGAGATAAACCCACATTTTTTTTATTTTTATAAAATGCGAATTTGTTAAAATAAATGATACCATCTATTATTAAAATTTTTTTCATGGTTATGTTTTACACAGAGAACTCATATAGTGGAAACTGAAACACCTAATTGATATGGAGTAAGTGGCCACTGATCTTCAGTGTAGAAAAATATGGTATAAACTTAAACACGTATCGAAAAAACGCTTGTCCTTTATCTGAAAACTACTCTTGGTTAATTCACCGACGGTCATTCAATATAAGTGTAATTGAAGTTTGCAACACACACTATAGCGCGTCTATAATGTGTGGTTTATTTTCGTAGGATACATTCAAATCCCTGCGTTAAAATGTAGTGGATTTGGGGTATAGCCTATCGGAATACTATTTCTTAATCTGTTCCATGGTTTTCATTTAAACCGGAATTATGATTTTATCTCTTTTGCAGCAAACCTTTTTATTTATATCAAATCAAACTACAATTATGTGACCATGGCTACTGATATAAATAAAAATAATTTCAAGTTATACACATTTTTATTTTTCAGTGATGTACCTACTGCAAGTAAAACATCTAGTGAAAATAGAATGGTATTTTACTACTTTATTTATTTCAATTTTTAATATTATGGCGTTGGGTTAATGAGTGAATATAAAGGCAACAATCTTACAATCGAATATAATACATAAGTATTATTTCTGACTTCGTTACACAATCCTAAGTTTATAAAAAAAGTTATTATAAACCAGTAGGTAGTTGTAATCTTTGAGCGCCACATAGAACCGTTGACGTTTAGCAGCTGTGCTAACAAAAAAACACGTCCCACTTCCCTTCTCTCTTCCACTTGAGCATACTAATAAAAATTATATATTATGTTTTTGTCATCAAATTCGTCGTCGACATCAGCCCGTTAAAGTAGGGCGCATATATAAACTACTAACGCGCGGACTTAGTATGGTTCTACATCGCCCTCTTAGTTTGTTTGGAAAGGCATTGCATCGTCAGTCTTTATCTGCAGGATTTCTTCACGATAAAAACTTTGTACGGATTTTTAAAGGAATTTTTCAAAACATACATCGCATTAATTAGTTTTTCCCCACAATGCGTCATTTTATGATTTTAGAAATCATTACTTCGTATGAATTTCTTAAAACACACGTCACATTGGTGTGGTTTTTCAAAAGTATGTGTCATTTTATGATTTTTTAAATTGCTTATTTGCAGATTTTTTTTAAACATACATCGCATTGATTTGGTTTTTCATCAGTTTGTCAATTTATGTCTTTTGAGATCACTATTGGCTGACCTTTTTAAAACACACATCGCATTGATGTTGTTTTTCTCTAGAATCTGTCATTTTATGGTTTATGAGAGTACCAATTGCAGTAAATTTTTCAAAACACACATCGCATTGATGGTGTTTTTTACCAGTATGTATTATTTTATGTGTTTCGAGATTAGCAAGACGCAAATTTTTTTTAAAACATACATCGCATTTTTGTGGTTATTCATCAGTATGCGTCATTTTATGTCTTTTGAGATCACTATTTGATATGAACTTTTTAAAACATACATCGCATCGATGTGTTTTTTTACCAGTATGTGTCAATTGATGTCTTTTAAGATTACTAATTGTACGAAATTTTTTAAAACACAGTTTGCATTGAAGTGGTTTTTCACCAGTATGCGTCAATATATGTCTTTTGAGAGCACTGTTTTTATTGAATTTTATAAAACAAACATCGCATTGATGTGGTTTTTCACCAGTATGTGTCATTTTATGTGTTTTAAGATTACCAATTTGAGTGAATTTTTCAAAACACACATCGCATTGATGTGGTTTTTCACCAGTAATCATCAATATATGTGTTTTGAGAGTACTGTTTTGATTGAACGTTTTAAAACACACATCGCATTGATGTGGCTTTTCACCAGTATGTGTCATTTTATGTCTTTTGAGATCACTAATACGCAGGAAATTATTTAAACACACATCGCAGTGATGTGGTTTTTCACCAGTATGTGTCATTTTATGTATGTTGAGATGACCAATTCGAGAGAACATTTTAAAACACACATCGCATTGTGGTTTTTCACCAATATGTGACTTGTATGTCTTCAGATACTGAGACTTCACGCATAAAATGAAGTGACTGTTTAGATGATTTACAGATTCAAACACTTCACAACAATCATTGCAAATAAAGTTACGTGGAAAATATGTAACTCTTCTCAACACAATTCGAACCTCTTTCGGCAAGTATAATTTCCGAACTTTAAGTTTAACGTTTTGTTGATCTATATTTATCTCTGAATGCTGTATCATATTTATCACATTAGCATGTGCTATCTTGTTATTGGCCAGGTTATTCTCAACCATATCTTTATTTAAGATGTCCAGTGGTTTCTGTGTGAAACGTTGCTGGGAAGAAATCTACGAAAAAATAGGTTTGGCATATTCAATACAATAATATTAAAATCAATTAAATAAAATATAATATTGTGTTCCCGCGACTTCTTGTAACCGAAATTTGATTGAACCGAAAACAGAAGTCGATTTTGATAAATGGATCTGCTAATAAACCAGCAACAATTTATTGGAGCATTGGAACCCAACATTGTTTGTGTTATAGAACCAGAAATGTTCGAATTTCGTCCTTAAATTGAACGTACCTGATCTAATGGCATGTATTGTTGATCAGAGAAACAACGTTGAGGAATCTGATTATTGATTTGGCGGATTGCGTTGTCAGTAAATTCTTCTTTGACGAATGCCTCTTCATCATTTTCAGACTTAATGTTAGTCAGGCTGGTTACACGATTCTGAAAATAACAACATTATTAATATCATGTAACGATCAAATAGCTCTTGCTTCTGCTCTTAGTAGCTGTCAGTGTATGATTGCATTTTGCAAAACAACATATTATTCTCAACGAGCGATATTTCGGATCAATTCTATCTCATGAGTTTGCTGCATCACATCGCGTACTTTTGTCTACATCTGGAAAATACTATTTTAAAATCTTGTCGCGTGATGTCCAACATGCACCTTACAGTGTTACGTTGAAGCTACTCGTAATTTTTCAGTATTGGATTAAACACTATTCACACACATTAGTTGACAATTATACCTTCAGCATAATGGGAGCTCATTTTTGTGGTAAATTCCGCGCTTAGATGTGTATCATGTCACATTGGTTTTTAACTACTAGATATTGTTAAACTGCGGATATCAAAGTTATGTTCCAGCAAAACAAACCGAACTGAACGAAACAAATCAAATCCAGATGGTTGGATCTTTGCACATTTAATAGACATTTTGCGGGAACAACTACTGATTATTATCGTTGCCAATTCTTCAAATTCATTCAATAACTAGTTTTTGTCTCTAAAATAGCAACACATTTATTGAAATGTAAACTTGTTATGAACTTCTAACCTATAATTAGTAAGATAAATTATAAAACCTGATCATTCCGGGTTGATATAACTTAACACATAGTTTCTAGTTTAGAATCCGTTACAAGATATAAAATAAATTAAAATAAATATGCTCTTACATGATAATAATAGGTATGATGTTATCAAATCGAACTCCGCATAGAACATTTGGCTGGAATTATACGACCGAAAGCGGATTCTTGTTCGCATATTGTTACTAATGAATAATAGGTAGGTATTGATTACAAAGCTATAATATAACTAAATCAACTGAACTTCTACTGTGTAAATATCTAACATATTAATATGAACATCTCACGATATATAAATGCAGAATCTCAATTTTTCTTAATAATTCTAAAAATGTTATAATATTAATAGGTAACGCAATATGTCGATAAAATGACATACGGAAGTTAATGACTATCATTTTTGGGTTACGTCCTCTCTGGATAGTATATGGTCAGAAAATGGTTTGTAGCTAGCTGGAACAGTGAACCAAATGTTCAAAATGTTTCCGTTTATCTACTTTAGATTACCTAGTTTTGACCTGTCAAACTGTTCGAAACGTTAGCTGGAACCCCTAAATTTATGTTGTCATGCAGCATGGTTATTGTGACCATTTATTTTTGCAAATCTTTTATTCTTTGAATATATTATTTTTGCTTGTTTTCAAAATTTTCAAAAAGGTCGTGGGGGCATTTTAACCTATTTTTTTATGGATTTCTTATAACTGAACGGTTTTCCATTTTCACTGTCTATCAGAATTATTACTACTAGCTTCACCAAGTTTTTTTTCTTATTTGGGGAAGGCATTTTTGTTGGTACCAATTAAATTGTTTGTTACTGTATTGCTTAGTTTGTTTCTTTACACACAAAATGACACCAGAATTGCAGCGATCAGATGAGGCATTCTTTCGCTATAGTGGTCTCAAGCATCGATCAAAATCAGAAGTTCGCGGAGCGGCTTCTCCCGCCGCCTGATGAGGTGAGTGCGATAATATTACGTGTCACGCATAAAGCATTAGGAGCGATATGTTCAATTATTTTATTTACGTTAAATATAAATTTTTGAAGAGTATTTGCCCATAATTTTTTTATACAATACGATTTGTCCTTTATGCACGAGTTTCGTCGGTTCCGTTTGCGCATCGATTGGTAAATACCACTGGTAAAAATAATATTAAAATTTGTAGAAAAAGGCATGGCTATGTCGTCATTATTTTTTAATAGTGTATATAAGTACTTATATTCTTATTTGTATCACTTTTTTGTTTTATTTTTATTATCATATGAATATTTTTTTCTCTTCAACATAAAACATTCGCGTGCCATAGGTTTACCATTAGTGCTATAAAATAATTATTAGTCGCAGTGGGGTCGCAAGAGAGGTAAGACCACTCGTTCTCGGCAAGTTTCCGAATGCTTAGGCTTGTACTTGAGTCGGCGTTGCGCGGAGTGATCGATCGATTAATACCGACTGTGGTACTGGGTGGTGTAAATTGGTACATAATCTTTGTCCCGACATTACTTCAATTTAAATCAAGCATAATCTTAAAAAGCTTGACATAATCATAATTATTAATAGATACTTATATCATTTTATAAAACGCGTTTTCTATCAGAAACAAATTTGTTATTGTAATGTCATTAAACACTTTCTATAAACCTACTCGATATAAGTGAGAGCGTGACTATGGTGTGGGACTTTATGTATTTATGAAAATCCAGAATGAGGTTCTCGTTGATCTCATGAATTTTTTTTCGACTATGTCCGACCCTAATAGGATCGTATGGGCCTCCACAGAATAGAAGTTTGTATTAACAAATTTTGTTTTTACGAGAAATGGATGTCAGCCACTTGTTCAACCTATTAGGTCCATACCCTGACTCACACACAAATTGGAAAACAATATGTGTACTTGCCAGACCCAGGATTCGAACCTGGGACCCACGGCATGATAGTCTAACGCTTTCACTCGTTTGAGAAATGCTTGTACATAAAGATATTATGCTCAGGCTTTGTATCGTAAAATGGCGCTGATACTGTTCACAATATTATGTATGGATGAAATATCGAAAGTAATTTTTAAGTACGCACAAGTAGGTATAAACTGTTAAAATTCATTGAAATAGGATCGTTCAAAATATTCTGCGGAATAACGAAACCACAGACTTACTATGTCGCCATGCCATAATGTCATCGAAGGATCATTCTGCTACCTACAAACAATAATGTTATGACAAAAGTACTTTCTGAAAGAATCGGTCGATTGGTCATCACCAGTGACAGACATCACATTCAAATATTGTAGGTCAATGCACCCACTCACACTAAACCAGATAAATAGGTTAGTGAAATAGTTGTACGTAGCGTGTATAACCGAGACGAGGATAATATGTACCTACCTATGGAAATTTTGTCACAAAGCTGTGATAGGATCCATATCCAACCGAAAAAATATCGCATAATATACAATTACCTGCTGTACTGGTCCGTTATCTGAATGCGAACATCCAGGTGTTGGATCTTCATCGAGGAATGGGTGTTTTGCGTCTGCAGCGAACTCTCGTTTAACGTAAACCAGCTGGAGGTCAATCTCGGGATTAATTTCAGCGAGACGCGTTGCCGGTATCTGAAAGAAACGTTATACATTTTTGTAATCATAGAAAAACACAATTTTGAGCACGCGTACTTATTTTATGACAATACTTACTTATACAATTGAGGTAATTACCTAGCTGTCAAAATGTATGTCAAAAGGTTTTTGAAAGAAAGTTTGACATCCTCGTATGTTCTTAAACAATTTGTAATAAATATAAACCTATCGTAGGTATTCTGCTTAAATAATTATAAAAAATCGCAGGAAAGGACTTAATAAATAAAAACTTACCTCAAAATCGCAACTGAAATCGTCTGTGTTCTCCTGCTTTATATAGGTGCGCGTGTCAGGGTTGTTTTGATGGCTAGTCGTTACATCAAACTTGTCTTCAGTACCAGATTGGTCTCCATCACATTCTCGCTTGACTTCCATGTTTGCGTATCAACAATCGTATGCAATGTGCTAGAGACAACTTGACAACTTTCTGTTCTGTTGTATATAAGTGTTGCCGCAAAACAGTTAATAATATTCCATGTACCATTTATCTGAAAAACAAGAATGTACGTATGGTAATGTCAAGAACACCGACTAAACGTAGAACTTTTATCGTAACTAAAACGTATGTCCTGTCGCTGGAAATTAGCAGAGAGAGGAGCCGTCACGAAAAAGATAACGTCAGTGTTGCTATCATAGGAGAAAAAAAAAACAATTGGATTAATTGTGTCACCATGTTAAGTGCGTATTTTTATTATAGGTAGTGCTCCCGAAAGTACTTTTCAGTATGTTGGCAACACTATTCTAACATTACCTTGAAAGGATCCTGTCTGTCACGTAACACGTTGCTTCTGGAATATATACACTTAACATGGATGTAAAGCAAGAATCTGATGGAGGACACTCGGATATAGAAGACAAGCCTTTGTTTGACACGCTGACGAGCCGTCCAATCAACCCGGACCCTTGCACTCATGTAACGCAAGAGAATGCGGACATTTCAAGTTGCAATTTCGAGGTTAGTTTTTGGAAACTAAATTCTTTTACAATCACTTTAGATTGAGAATAATAACGATTAGTATACTATTATAATAATATGTTGCTTATTTACAATCTATATAAGGTCATTCGATGACATTAAACGTGGTTTCAAAAGAATACTTTATTAAGCAATTTGGCAGCTACGATACATCTGTGATATTATAGGTTAGGTTAGGTTATCTACTAATTCTTGTTAAATATAAATATTATACAATGTTATATTATGGTGATTACGAGACCCGAAACTGTTTTCACCGTGTTTACAAAATGTAATAATGCTTCTTTCAGTACCTTAATATGGCGGACCTCTCTAATATAAAATCTGAGACAGATGATCAACCAGCTGTCGTCAAGCGTGAGATAATTGAAGATATAGCACACCCATTATATGATGATGAATACCCTCAACCGGGTTGTTCGAATTCAGATTACAGGCCAATTGTAAGTAGTTATAGTGTGTGCTGTCTTATATAGAAGGTTGGAATTTGAAATTCAACTCTGAAACTCATTTCTCCATTATTAATTCGCTCACACTGATATTTTAAAACAATTTATGTGTACCTAGGTTTATAAATCTTTCGTCAAATCATGAGCATTCATTTATGATGATTTATACATCATAATTATTCGAATGTAAAGCAATAGTTAATGCGATTATCTAAAATTGCGATTAATTGTATGGTGAATAAAATTAATGGCCCGTGAGTCCTTTTTAGGTAGGTAATACAAGGTAAGCCTATTGTCTATAAAAACTACTTGCAGTCGTTAAATACGTGAAATGGGGTGAGAATAGACCAATTATTCTATTTTCAAAACTTTTTGTAACAGATTAATGTTGTAAGCCTCAAATTCTACTAAATTATCTACCATGCTACACGACAACATAAATTCAGGCGTTCCAGCTAAAGGGTTTGACAGGTCAAAACTGGCGCACTGCGCTTGCGTTATAAGCAAACCGGAATAGTTTTAGATTTAACGTTTAGTTCACTGTGCTAGCTAACTTCAAAACATTTTCTGACCGTCAGAAGTGGTTTGGTCGGAAACGTTAAATCACTTCTCACGATTTGTCATTGTAATAACTGTCCAGGAGGACCTAGCCTAAAAACGATGTCATTTATTATATTCCGTACCTATGGTATGTTCTCTACATAATATTATTGCGTTACCTATGAACATTTTAATAATTTTAGGATTAAGAAAAATTGATATTCTTCCGCATTTATATAATTCGTGAGATGTTCATATTAATATTTTAGACATTTACACAGTAAGAGTTCAGTAGAATAAGGTCGGTTTATTATAGCGTAGTAACCGATACCTATTATTCATTAGTAACCGTTTGCGAACAATAAATCGATTTTGGTCGTATTTTCCCATGATTCCACACAAATGTTGTATGCATAGAGTTCGATTCGATATCATCACTTGTTTGGTATTTAGTGAGAGGTGGTAGGATTCGCTACTCGACTGAAAAATTACAACAAGATAGATTGACTAGACTAAATGATTTTACTAAAATACCCGACTTAATTTGTCTGTTCGTACACGTTTAGTTACTAAATTATTCGCCACTCGACTTAACTACTCGCCTGACCCGGAGCGGGCTTAAGGGTGTTTCCATTAGCGCAGCGACAAAATTAAACCGCATTGACGTGCCTATTCAATCGTGAAGACTCAACACCTGAAGGGCAAAATGAAGCAGTACGCAAACAAGAAGCAAAACGCAACATTATCTTCAATGGAGGTATAGTGCTTCGAACGGTATCCAATAATGCAACAGAAATACTGAATGGACATTTATGATCGTGTAAGAGTTTGCATTATATTTTTGATTATGCTCACATGACATGATCAACCCCAACTAGCGGGTTGCCATTAGATTTTCCAGCCTGGAAATGACCTGCCAATGGTTTCGATAACCGGAATCGTTTCACAAACGCCTCGTCTGTCATTTTGAATGGATCCGTCCGGTAACCAGATCTTAACAACAAAATTTCAGCGTGAATCACTTCCATTTTAGGTACGTGTACAATAACCTAAAATGTAGTAATGACATTTTAATATTATTTAATCAGCTCTAATTAGTTATCACTGAATTCTTAAAACGATTGATTGTTAAAGTACGTAGCAAATTTATCCTTAAAGAAGCTACTTACTTCACAATTTACCTTATAATAGTGTTATTACAATATTCAGTACTTACCTACGAAAATTTGAACGGAACTTCCAATGTATTTTACATTTGGCACTCTTTGGCTGTCGGCGGCTACCTTACTACATGGCACTGGTGTCGTTAACTTTGGTTGGGAAGAAATAATTTATGATAAACCTATACATAGATTTTATTCTTGCGCGCCCGGCCAAACGTAACTTCGTTAATATAAAATTTTAACAAGGAACTTTAAAAACTAAATACATGCAATACTATCTCAATAACACGAAATGGAACGCAATTTTTAATGAAACCACGAGCCGGAACGGTATCTTTTAGAATTTTATGAACCAGAACAGCGCCCCGGTCTATTTCGAGCCCTGATTGGACCATCACTGATTGTTACTAGGGAACTATCTTACATTGATCATTCATTTGTTGAACTTTGATTTATGATAATTTAACCATGTTGCGTGTTCGCAACACATACAAATAGTATTGGAAGGCCATTTTGGAAAAAATACGTATTTTTTATGGGAGAAAAGGGTTGCATTTTAATTTATTTTGAATAAAATGACAGTATTCTCCGATCGTAGATATCTACCACATCATGCAGACTGCATTGTATATACGTACTTGTTGTATGATATATGTAACGTGCTTCATTTATGCTTCATTTTTTAATAAATTAAGTTCGATGATTTCACCAGAATGTGAATCGCAAAAAAGCAGTGCATTTATTTGATGTAATTGAGTCTGTAGGGTCTCACCTAGATTGGACTCCATGTACGCCAATTTTGTCTATTAACCAATCCGTATAGTCAAAAATGAGCGTCATCGCATAAGTCAAAGATTATTTTGACAATTTGGAATCGGTGAGCGATCATTACTCTATTCATGGTTGCCTGTCTAAATACTGTTCATAAATGTCAAAAAGCATGCGCAGTATCAGCTCGGTTTGACAGCTAACCCGTTCGTTGGTTCTATCTAAGCAAACAATAATCAGAAAGGCAAATGACATTTAATGCAAATCGGGCTCAATTTACCGAGAGTACACCGCAGAGAAACGGCAGATTTTTTACAATACTTGAAAGCATCTAAGCGACACCTTTTGAGCATAGACAATCATTGAAAAAATTGGTATTATATGGCTAAATCGCTATTATAAGCGTAGACAATAAGTACAAATATAAAAATCTTTTACAATGAATAAAATTCAAACATTTTCAATTAGGTACGAGTATCTAATAAAATACGCCGTTTTCAAAAATCAGTATAGCATATTAGAGTTCGTCAATGCATTTCATAAAATTTTAATAATTATAAAGTTAAATTTGATACAAAGACACACGTGCTTAAACTTTCGTATAAAAACGCTCTAAATAGGTAGGTATGTATGCAAAAATAAGGAACATTTTTCAAAATAACGTTATAGATAACAATAGTTTTTATATAAAATTTAGCCGTGTTAACTAAACGATATTGTTATTATTTCAGATAATTCCGACTTAAATTTAATCAATAAAATAAGAAATACGAGTGAAAATGGCTCGAATGGCTTTTATTTACTCTTTGATTAGTGATTGTTTTTATAAGATAATATAATATATCCATAGTCGGTATTCCGTCTTTATTTTGTATTCATTTAATTAAATGTATAATAAATAAAACAGGATCCAGTTTATGAGCCCCACGAAAACATTTCGCTTCCACAAACAAATGGCCCGGTCAAATAGCCTCGATAAACGGCTCTCAATGATTGAAATTAAACGTCAATGGTTTTCATTAAAATGCCACCTTTCCTACTTAAAACTTACCTTTCGGCATAATTTACCAATCATAAATATTCATGAAGCGTGTTATCTCTTATATTAAATATTATATTAAACTAACCTTGTATTTTTTTTAATCTCAATTTTCTCGGTTATGCGTTAATACGGAATACTGAATATAGATATATATTACAATCTTATAAGAACAATCAAAGAGTAACTAAAAGCCACCCAAGCCATTTTCACTCGTATTTCTTATTGTATTGATAAAATTTGAGTCGGAATTATCTCAAATTATAAAAATGTCGTTTAGTTAACACAGCTCAATTTTATATATAAAATATTGTTCTCTATAACAGCCTAGCAACGATCTTTTTAGACCGTGCCTCAACTAATGCATGGCCTTAAGTGTTTTTCTGTTAAAACGATACGTTACACTGCGCCACTCGTTGACATTTATGATCAAAATCTTTTTTTTTTAATGCGGTGCACATTACAAATTATATGCTATAATTACAACATGACATTTAGAAGTAAATAAATATAAATAAAGAGTATTTTCTACAAATATATTTAATAAAAGAAAAAGATAAGCAATAAACAGTACAATTAGTGTAGACATTAAAAAAATAAATAACAAGGAAGTCACCGAATTAGTGAAGCAGAACCTATTTTAAGAATTTATAAAACAATGCCCACTTATACTCATCCTGACGCTGGTGAAATATGTCAATATCTGAAGTGATTTGGTTGTACAAACTTATTGCCCTCCCAATTGGCATTACCAATGGCATGTTAGTGTTGCACCTTGGGAAAACAAACAACGGATGCCTTCAATTCCTAAGATAATTATCAGGGACACACAAACCAATACCAACAAGAAGTGCAGAGTTTTCATGTACGATGCGTATAAGTCGGAAAAAAATATGTAGCTAAATAAATATAAAGTACTAAATACAGTATGTGAGCATACCTTATGATTAGTATTACTAGCTTGGCAAATCTTCATATATAGAACCACTCTTGAACAACGCTAATAAAATATCCAAATTTACTTAGAAAAGCTGTTGTCGATTTACGCAGCTTAAAACTGCATTTTAGAGCAAAATTGCGTTTAGCAATGAGGCTCATTTTTGCTTAACGGGTTTGTTAATAAGGAAAATTGCCCACACGGAAAAGGACCACTTAAGAAGACTCCCTAGATCCACAAAAAAGCACTGTTTGGTGCGGTTTACAGGCTGGTGGCATCGTCGAACATTTATTAAAAAATGGGGCCAAAGCTCCACATTAAGGTCAATGGATATCCCTATCGAACCATGATTTATATTTTGTTTTAATACGGAATCTTTCGGCAGAACAGTCATTTCAATAGGATGTGCCAAAGAGTCACCGCAACCATCGCCTTATTTAAATCAAGATTTGGCGATAGTTTGATTTTAAGAAATGGACCTGTCAGTTGGAATACAGGGTTGCGCGATGTTATATCTCTGGATTACTTAGTGTGCGGCTTCGTGAAGTCACTGGTATAAGCTGATAAACCAGCAGTATTTAACGTATTAGAAGCCTACATTTCCCATACTATACGACCGACAGTGCTTTAATAAAAGTAGTCCAAATTCCGCGCCCAGAATTTTCTTGATTGAGAATACTAAGGCCACATGCCCGAAATCATTTTCAAATATTAATGCCATGAAGGTATCGATTTTTTGAAATAAAAATATTTAAATTTAACTTATAATCTTTTTTACAATTTAAAGTTTCATCGGACTTAAAAAAAATAACTAAGCATACCTCATCTAATGGCTTGTATTGTAGATAAGAGCAGCCAGGTTGAGTTAATTCATCATTAATTTGGTGCATTGCATTCTCGACAAATTCTTCTTTGACGATAACTCCCTCATCATTATTCTCATACTTAATATTCATCAGACCATTTTCACACTTCTGAAAATAACAACATTATTAATATTATGTAACAGTATCATGATAACGATTAGCCAGAAAGAGTTTCCCAGAGCTCTTTCTTCCATCGGTGGCCCCCAAATTATGACTTAATTTGGTAGGTAAATGTATAATCACCGAACGACATTCCAATGTTATGGGCAATCCGACAAAATAGTGCACTCTTGCGGTCATTCTTGTTTGTTTTAGTTCAATTAAGAGTACATATTACAGATGGCTGGGTTAGTTTTTTTAAATGCATTAAGCCTTACCTATACCCAACCAAAATAAATAAAAAATATTCTTTAATCTATAAATTATCCAAAATTCTGTATGATTTAATAACATATTATTATGGCTTGATTTCGCAGGGTTTTTTTTTTCAATTTTAAAAACTAACATCAGTAAATTACTTTAGTCATAGTTCAATGAAAAGAAATACGTAAATAAGAACGAAGAAGTTTTGTGTGTACTATATTTATGTTGGATATTAGCAGCCTATGTACACCTTTCATCGCAGGATGATATCTGTATTGTCTATTACAAATATACAAGTATATTAATATATTATACACATACATATCAGAAGCTGACAATATATAATACATTATATACCTACAAACAACTTTAATCAAATAAGAGTGTATGAATATATGAGATACCTTTGAATTACTGTCAAGCGTCGACGCATCAAACTTTTCATACAAGTGACTGCTTTGGTTGACGGCTTGTGCGCATGGAAAAGCCGCTTCGTCGAAAGTCAGCGACGCATCGTGCATACGTTTATGATACCTCAAAATGTGCGCAGTTGAAAAAAATTACAACACACGTTGCAAACAAAATTTCTATCGAAAAATGAAGCTCTGTATAACCTCAGACGGACTTGTTTAGCAGAAATAAGCGCGATTTCCTTTTTGATGTCCATTTCTTGCACTTCAATTTCACCAAATAACTGTGCAGATTGTCTCTCAAAGATATCAGGTGCTATCATACAATCCATGTCGCGGTTTAAGAGCGGAGTCTGTCAACAAATAAAATACAAACATAAATCAATCAAAACATTTACACTAACAATATAAAAAATCAAACGACATAAAGAATGTAAAGTTTATAGACTATGACCACCTAGAAGGGCAATTTTTTACGAAGCAGTATCGAAGTCATTGTATGAGAAGGTGATTAGAATGTATGAGAAATTTAATTTCTAATTAGATTTTGACAACCGCGTCTGAAGGTGGCGGAGGTTTTTGAGTTTCATAAGCTTTGACGGTTGAGGCGCGGAGACGCATGTCGGAACGTAATGTTAAAGGCTCTTTATTTATTGTTTTTTGTCTTTTACATATTACCGTTGGAAGTGTTGTTTTGTATTTAAATTTTCAATTAAGTATTTATTGTGTTTTGTTATTGTTATGTTCAAAATGAACATAACTAACATTCATACTTCTGGCAACCCCAACGAATATTTATGGTCACGTCATGGAGCGTACACGATTGCACAGATGTCGCTGATAGAATTTCCGGCCGCAACGGACGTCGCGAGGTGTGAAAGAAGCAACTAGACTTTTTGATTCTGCCTGTCGCCCTGTATTTTTAGCCGCCGCTTTAGTTTTACCCAACATTTATAATGGACGTCACTTAACGGAGCACGACTGCAGCCGCAGTGCTTGAAGCCTCTGTTCGTTCCAAGTTTGGTAATTTAAAACTATTATTATTTGATTCACTACTCTTCCAATGTTTCTTTTAAAACTTAGCTGCTTACGTTTATTATAGTATTTCCTTCATAACCTTTTAATGTATTATTCTTGCTTTTGCTATAATATAGTTTCGGTCAAGTACATAAATTGCTCATTCATTTATTATTCCCCCTTTCTTCCGCACTGTTAATAATTATTATCTTCCACGGTCTCAAGACCGTGTGGCGCCCAGGACTTTATTATTGTACAGCTTTAACCATAGATTGCACGTGCCTTCAGCCGTGTAATCCTTTGTTTTCTAATCTAATTTTATAGTTGTCAGTTGCGAGGCGAGGTTGCAGAAGGAATTATTATTTTGCTTGAAAAGATCAGGTAATCCATGGCCCTAGCTTATGTCTCATGCTCGCTTTAACTCTACACTGTATTCTAATTTCTAAATCCCATTTAGAAACCTTCATTTATTTTGTGATTGTGACGACAAAGTTCACAATCACAAAATACTAATATATCATTATACAGAAACATAGATATTTTAGCAATTTTAGGTTTGTCAAATACATCGGAAGTTCCGTTCACATTCTCGTAGGTACTGAATATTGTGATGACACTATTATGAGGTAAATATTGAAGTAAGTAGCTTTTTTAATGGTTATTTAGCTACGTACTTTAACAATCAATCGTTTTAAGAATTCAGCGATAACTAATAAGTACTGATTAAATAATATGATAATGTCATTACCACATTTTAGGTTATTTTACACGTACCCAAAATGGAAGTGATTCACGCTGAAATTTTAAGATTTGGTAACCGGACGGATCCATTCAAAATGATAGAGGCGTTTGTGAACGATTCCGGTTATCGAAACCATTGGCAGAAGTATTCATTTCCAGGTTGGAAAATCTAATGTCAACCCCAACTAGCTGTCATGTGAGCATAGACAAAAATATAATGCAAACTCTTTAGCGATCATAAATGTCCATTCAGTATTTTTGTTGCATTATTGGACACCGTTCGAAGCACAATACCTCCTTTGAAGATACTGTTGCGTTTTGTTTCTTGTTTGCGTACCGCTTCGTTCACAAATTGCCTTTCAGGTGTTGAGTCTACACGATTGACTGGGCACGTCAATGAGGTTTGATTTTGTCGCTGCGCTCATGGAAACACTCGAAAGCCCGGTTCGGATCAGGCGAGTAGTTTAGTCGAGTGGCGAGTAATTTAGTAACTAAACGTGTATGGACAGACAAATTGCGTCGAGTACTTTAATAAAATCATTTAGTCCATTCAATCCATTTTAGTAGCGACCCCCACTCCCTCTCATTAAATACCAAACAAATGATGATATCCAGTGGCGGCTCTGGCATCTTTTAATAAGTGGGGTCAGATGGCGTGAAATATCTAATAAGTACCTACTTAATCAATATTATCAAAGCGTAAAAAACATATCTTTTTTAGCTAATACTTCATCGTCATATACCTCCTGCGTTCGAAAGCATCTTATTGCTACAAGTAAAAAAAATAGTCTTTTCAAGGATACACTCGCCGTCAACCATGTTTTTTGGTAAACTGTTCGGAGGTTAATGCTTTTTTTGTTTTGATTAGTTCATACACAATAACTAAATCTGTTGGTGACTGGTTGGTGAGGTCCTAATCGTTTCACTTTTAGTTTGCCTTCAAATGTCAATATACTGAACTTATATTTCAATAAATGAACCACCTCATTCATCATAATACCTAATATTATTTATCAAAATTATTTTACTAACGCGAAATTCATCTATCCACAACTAGTACATTACAATAATTAATATTTAGGTAGGTACGTAATACAAATAAATATTGATTTAATTAACTGTAATAGCACATACCTACTCTTTGTTATTATCATTCAAGATAATATTATCAATTATTATAGTATGCATTAACAAATATATTTTAAAACTTAAGGAGATTTATGACATATTTGATTACTTACTGGCAACTAACTAATAAACTAAACCGGTGGGTCATGGGATATGAATTTACAGCCGACCGACAAAATAACTTCATAATATATTATAAACTCACACTTATGCAAGACCAGGTATTTACTAGTGTCCCCGGTCCAGCATCGGTACATGCGAGTAAAATGTGCATAGCACGTGCAGACCACAGACCTACACACCTACAGACGTACGCATTGTTCAGCTTCCTTATCAATGAATTTAGAGAATAACAGGGGCCACCGAATTTCGACCCCAGAAGTATCGTTGTATTGTACTATGTAGGTAGAGCCAAAACTCACATAGAACATTAGGGATGGGCCAAGAAACAAGAATCAAGGATGGGCAAACAGTACAAATAAAATATATACTTAATTAATTTTATACAAAATCAATGTATTATGGTAGGAACGTATAACATGAATATTCAATTGAATATTGACTATATAATGATGAGGGGACCGGGGTCTGTTCCCTAGGTACCCAAAGGAAGAGCCGCCCCTGATGATATCGAATCGAACTCTATGCATAGAAAATTTGGGTGGAATCATGAGACAACACGACCAAAAGCGGTTTATTGTTCGCATATGGTTACTAATGAATAATAGGTATTGGTTACTACGCTATAATAATCCGACCTAATTCTACTGAACTCCTACTGTGTAAATGTCTAAAATATTAATATGAACATCTCACGATATATAAATGCAAAAGAATCTCAATTTTTCTTAATCCTCAAAATATTATAAAGTTCATAGGTAACGCAATATTATGTTGAGAAAATGACATAGGTACCTACGGAATATAATAAATGACTATCATTTTTAGGTTAGGTTCTGTCTGGACAGTTATTACTTTGACAGATCGTGAGAAGTGGTTGACGTTTCAAACCAAACCACTTCTGACTGTCAGAAAATGGTTTGAAGTGTGCTGGTACAGTGAACTAAACGTTAAATCTAAAACTATTCCGGTTTATTTATAACGCATGCGCAGTACGCCAGTTTTGACCTGTCAAACCGCTTAGCTGGAACGCCTTAATTTATGTTGTCATGCAGCATGGTAGGTAATTTAGTAAATTTGAGGATTACATTAATGTTACAAAAAGTTTTGACAATAGAATTGGTCTATTCTCACCCCATTTCACGTAGATATTGCTTCCGTTTATTGTATTTTATGGCTGCAAGTAGTTTTTTTTATAGACAATAGGCTTGTATTTCCTACATAAAAAGGACTTACGGGCGATTAATTTTATTCACCAAACAATTGAGCACAATTTTAGATAATCGCATTAATTATTTCTTTACAATTCGAATGCATGTGATGTTTAAATCATCATATTTAAATATACTTCCGTGATTTAACAAAAGATTTATATACCTACTCAATATTGTCTCAAAATATCTGTTTTAGCAATCGCCAATAGCTCGAATCTACTCCGCAATCAATAAATGAAACAAGATTGACCGACTTATAATATAATGGTTCTTAATCAAGATTCAAAGATGCATTACAAATTCAAACCTTCAATATAAGACGGCATCAATGTAAGAAAACGGCACATATACCTACGTACAATTGAACGTACCTGATATATTGGCCTGTAATCTGAATACGAACAACCTTGTTGAGTATCTTCAACATATAATGGGTGTGACATATCTTCAATAATCTCGCGCTTGACGACAGCTGGTTGATTATCAAATGTTTTATCGGAGAGGTCCGCCTTATGGTACTGAAAAAAGCATTATTAAAAGCATATATAGCACTATAAAACCAATTCCAGTTTATGTAACGTCCAAACAATGATGTATAATAATTATATTTAATATGAATTGGTAGATAACCTAACCTATATCACATGTATGTACCTATCATAGCTGTCAAATTGTATAAACATGTATTTTTTTTAAACAAAGTTAATTATCAACTTATGTTCCTACCTACATAGTTTGTTAAAAAGCACAGTTTATAATATTAAACCAATCATTGTTATTCTCAATCTAATGTTATTGTAAAATAATTTAGTTTCCAAAAACTAACCTCGAAATTGCAACTTGAAACGTCCGCATTCTCTTGCGTTACATGAGTGCGAGGGTCCGGGTTGTTTGGATGGCTAGTCAGCGTGTCAAACAAAGGCTTGCCTTCTATATCGGAGTGTCGTCCATCACATTCTTGCTTTACATCCATGTTAAGGGTAAATATTCCAGAAGCCACGTGTTACGTGACAGACAGGGTCCTTTCAAGGTAATGTTAGAAAAGTGTTGCCGCAATACTGAAAAGTATTTCCGTGAAAACTACTTATAATAAAAATACACACTTGACACGGTGACACAATTTAATAATATGTATGTTTTGTTGTCTAAACAAAACAATGGTACAAACATGATCGTCAGCATTTCCTCAATTATAACGAGAACAGCCATTGCCCACTGAAGAAGGAAGCCGATACATTACACGACTGGTCCTGCTTTTCGCCCCTCCCGCTGTCTATGGATGACCTGTCATTGCTTGTCATTGTCTATAGAGTGCTCATATTGACGCGTCTGTCGTGTTCAGTTGTTGGAGTACCTAGATATTCTAAGTTTCAGATTTCATTCAGATTATTTTATCGTATCTTGGAGACCTTCGAATGCATCAAGTATGTAAACTTATTCTGTGTAAAATAATATCACAATACACTAGGACGTTTGTCAATGTGACAGATGATTCTAAACGACAATAACTAATAACTTATTTATACTCTTCAGTCTGTTATCTATATAATTTTGTAATTGTGATTTTTGATGACAAAATAATTACAAAATAAAGAATCTCTTAATAAAAGTAAATGTGTGCTATTGAGAATAGGAATAGGTATATTGAATATAGTAATAAAGTAGCTAACTTGACGCCTCGACTGCCAGCCGTTCGCATGAAACGACGGTAAAACAGGGCGCAGGTAATTGTATCACTTCGATGCGTACTCTATCGACCTTAAAGCCGCGTTGACACAGTCCAAGTACGATCCAAGTAGACTTGGATAGGAATAATTAGTATGAAGATGTCTCATCCAATTAACAGCTTCATACTATTTATTCATATCCAAGTGACAGCTCCATACTATTTATTCCTATCCAAGTTAACTTGGATGAGTAGGACGCGGTCCAAGTAGCTTGGATAGGAATAATTAGTATGAAGATGTCACATACGAGTGCACTTGGATGGCACTCGGTCCAAGTGTATTTGGATCGAGTGCCATCCAAGTTAACTTGGATAGGAATAAATAGTATGAAGCTGTCACTTGGATGAGACATCTTCATACTAATTATTCCTATCCAAGTCTACTTGGATCATACTTGGACCGTGTCAACGCGGCTTAAGTGCTCAGCCGTAGTGGTTTAGCGGCGGTGTCCTGCGAAACTCAAACGTATAACCGTGTGTGAATTAATGTTCGTTGACAGTGTCTTTTTTGGGGCATAATACACACGGTTATACGTTTGTGTTTCGCTAGACGCCGCCGCCTCATGCCTGCCAAACCACTACGGCGGAGCACTAAAAGAATTAAAAACTACCGACTATAAAAAAGCCGGTCGTAAAATTTATACCTATATATAAATTGACTGGTTTAAGGGGGTACATGCTCATCGAAGGTCGAAATTGGGTTTTTATTGTATTTTCAAACCATGATCCTGGACACTCCTTAAACGTTGTAGATAATCTATTTATATAATTTTGAAGCCTTATTATCTTTTATAGTTATTTTAAACATTTGATGACTGCATAAAATATTTTTGTTACATAAAATAGTATTCTTTTAAACCTCTCGCTCTAGTGTTTTAGAATATAATGATGTTTCGGTACATAACTGTGCAGTAGTGTTAAGATTTTTTACATTTATTAATTTTTAAACGCATTTATAAAACCATTAGTATAATTTATTACGAGATAATTTTTGTAAAATATTCACGATAAAAAATTATATTGATAATCTCTGTGATCCCAAATTTGACAAGAATTAGGCATTTTATTATTCAAAAAATCGGCAAGATTAACACATTTGAAGATGATTCTAAAGATACTTATTATAAGCTATGTCTTTGACTATTCAAGTGTGATAAACATCTTATGAATAATGATTGCTTTATAATAATTATTGACTTAAGAATAAGGTAGTGTTTTTTTTTAAATACGCTATTTCTTTTGTCATTTCCCAGTGGTTAAGCTACAACATACGGCTGTAGCCATAAATTGACAAACTATAATTGAAATAGGGAGTAAAATGATATTAACGCGCGTGTTTGAACATGTACCGTTTAAAAAAAATAAAAAAAAAATCGGTTAAGTACATGTTCAAACACGCGCATTAAAATAATTTTACTCCCTACTTCAAATATAGTTTGTCAATTTATGGCTAAAGCCGTATGTTGTAGCTTAACCACTGGGGAATGACAAAAGAAATGGCGTATTTCAAAAAAACACTACCTTATTCTTAGCTCAATAATTATTATAAAGCAATCATTATTCATAAGATGTTTATCACACTTGAATAGTCAAAGACATAGCTTATAATAAGTATCTTTAGAATCATCTTCAAATGTGTTAATCTTGCCGATTTTTTGAATAATAAAATGCCTAATTCTTGTCAAATTTGGGATCACAGAGATTATCAATATAATTTTTTATCGTGAATATTTTACAAAAATTTTCTCGTAATAAATTATACTAATGGTTTTATAAATGCGTTTAAAAATTAATAAATGTAAAAAAATTTAACAGTACTGCACAGTTATGTACCGAAATATCACTTTATTCTAAAACACTAGAGCGAGAGGTTTAAAAGAATACTATTTTATGTAACAAAAATACTTTATGCAGTAATCAAATGTTTAAAATAACTATAAAAGATAATAAGGCTTCAAAATTATATAAATAGATTATCTACAACATTTAAGGAGTGTCCAGGATCATGGTTTGAAAATACAATAAAAACTCAATTTCGACCTACGACGAGCACGTGGGCCGTTAAGAGTGAAAGCTAAGAACAAAACTATTAAGTTAACCTGGGTGCCATATTTTGGATTTGAACCGAAATAGATAAATATGTAAAAAAAAAAAAACATTCAAGTGAGTAATATTGTTACAAGAAAATAAGAGACAATAATTGAATTTTAACAAATGTTTAATATGGAAATTGCATCTATATAATATTTTGATTTAGAAACAAGTAATAAGTACCTAATCTAAGAATTAAGTTAATGTAATAGATGCCTAATTTATTAAACGAACGATGACTGAGAGTTTAATAACATTACTACATATTCTTGCTGGAACTAATATTACAATGAAAGGAAATACAAAACTGGACGTATACAAAGTGTGCTCGATGGCTCCGGCCATCAGCGCCAGAGTTTCGTCAAGAAACGTCCATCTTAGAGACCACTTATCACAAGACGTCTGGTATGGCCAAAGGTGGAAGAACAAAGAGGTCGAGGGAGCTGTCCGAACCGCTCCGAAATTCAAAAAGCGCCAAATTTTTCCACATGACTCGCGAAGATAACTCGTCCAAAAACAAGTCGGTGTGACCAGTTGAATAAATTTATATTGTAGGTGATGTTTATAAAATAGAGGTTTTTTTTACACACAAGAAGTCATTATAGAATATCAAACTCTACTTGCTAGTTATTACGTTATCAATAATTAGTATGGTATTGAAACTTCCTTTTTTTGTGCAAAAAGTTATGCCCAGGCTTTATTAATCTAAAGATGGCGGTGGAACAGCGCATTTAGGTCTAAAATACCTAATAAATCAAATTGGGGTTTTTTCTCCTATAATGTCAACACTGACGATATCTTTTTCTTGACGGCTCCACTTGGATATTACAAATAATGACTGCCTGAGGACTTTCTGCGTTAATTAAACTTCTTAAGATGGATGTAAAACGTGAACTAAATGATTTTGAATCTGAATCAGAAGTCCAGCAATGGTTTGATGTGCCAATAATCCATCCAAACAATCCTCTTACAAACATTTGTATAAAGCAAGAGAATGCTTACGATGCCAACAGCACTATTGAGGTTAGGTTTTTCAAACATATTTACATTGTAAGTTTGTGTTTATTCTTCATTGAAGTGGTGTCTCACTAATGCAAATACAACAGTTGCACGATATATTGGATTTTACTAACGGAAACATGACGTAATAAATTATACATTGTTGTATTGACACTTCACAAGGATCATTTGACTAGATACCTACCTACCTATAGGTTCTGCGTCTCTGTGGCTGCTGGTTTACTACTTTCATTAATCTGAAGACAACTTAACTATTGAACGTTTATTAATAATAGTAGACAGTATCGAACCGTGATAATAGGTCACATACAGAAACGTCCGTATTTTTGTGCACAACGCATAATAATATATAGGTGTAAACACGTATTATAAAATACCTTCTGTCTTGTTTTTCAGAGCCCTTTAACCAGCCTTGCTGGTATTAAAATTGAGATTGATTCCCTCCGAGTTGATTTCAAAAAAGAATTTTCCGAAGACAGTGATCCGCAACCTGGCTGCTCATATTCAAAATACGAGCCAATAAATCAGGTAAGTACCTATTTATAAAATATTTCATTACTATTTTAAATAAATAAATATTTTGTAACTCACATCGTGCTTGTATGCGATCAATGCGATCATTTATATTAGTCTCCGTTATTATTATAGCATTGGATACAAATTGTATTTTGTAAGAATATGTTGTATTTAAATTGAACGCAACAATCAATTGTTCGGAGTTTACACTCCTACGTTGCCTTGTTTTAGGATACTAGATTTGTGAAAAAGACTGCCTGGTATTTTTATTAGTATATTGGTATTTTATTATGGACATTCATTAATCTGTCTAATTAAGTGGGTCGAATAAATTTGTCGCATAATAAATCTCGGTGTTGTGAGTTACAACAGCAGTATTTGCCAAACGTTTTTACTCTACGGTATACTCGTGAATGGGATTTGTTCAACAACACAATGCTTAAAAAGGAAATGTTCCTTATTAATATGAATAAAGGAAATCATATTGTGGGTAGATCCATTTTTTTATTATTATTTTATGAACAAATATGTACACAGGTGATAATAATTTTATTAGTGAGAAGGATGCAATTGATTTTTAGAAAGAATTCTGTAAAATGCGGCTCTAAATTAGATAAACAAACACGTAACTCCACATCTACCATTTGTAACTGCTCTCGTTTTACGAAAGATACTACGATCCAAACGGCAACAGAGATTTAATTGCTGCTGTATCCAATTGAGGATATTGACGCCAAAACGATATCCAAAATGCTGACAACTCTAGCTCAGAAAATGAGGCTTTGTGCTCAGGATGGTTATTTAGATCCTCTCAAATGTCCTTATCTGTTAATGTCAGGTGTGTACCGTCGAATCTTTACGATACATTTGATAATCATCATTATCAACTGCTGGATGAAAGCCTCGCCAACCTTCCTCCAATTCTCTCGGTCCTGTGTCATTCGCTGCCACGTTTTTCACCGAACTTTACCAGTTCGTTAATCCAGCGGCTTTTAGGGCGACCTGTGGCCGTTTCGTGCCCCTTGGGTACCACTGGATGACAGCATTTGTCCAGCGGCCGTCCTTTCGGCGAGCAATATGCCCCGCCCATCTCCATTTCAGCTGTTTGCCAACGTCTATTACGTCGCGTACTCCTGTTTGCTTCCTAACCCATTCGTTTCTCTTACGGTCCTTTCGCGTGATGCCCAACATACACCTATCCATGCCTCGCTGTGTCAATTACTCAAGATCATGTGATTTGCAGTTACAACCCTATAGATCTCAAAGTGCTATATGTTTACAAAAAGGCAGTAAAAAGTACGCAATGTGCTGCAGTCAGCTGGAATGTCTTTCGGTGAGTATACATACACTTGCCAAATGCAGTCGTACATTGGTGGCCACTGAAAGCCGAGGATGCAGCTGTGGCAGGTCTTATCCTGGAATGGATTGACTCTGGCTGATCATAATCGTGATACTGTTACATAATATTATTATTCATGTTATTATTTTCAGGAGTGTGAAGACAGCCTGATCAATATAATGTCGGAGAATTATAATGAGGGTGTCATCATCAAACAAGAATTTGTTGACGATGCAATTCGCCAAATCAATAATGAGTATCCTCAACCCGGCTCCTCCGATCGACAATACAGGCCAGTAGACCAGGTACGTTCATTTAAAGGTTCACTAATAACACAACTTTTAAACATTTTTTTTATATTCGAAACATCGATATCTACATTGGATTAAAATTAATATGGTCACCGCAGTGTTTCTCAACGAAGAAACTTAAGGTCACCCAATTTGGATGTCACTTATTCGAGCACTGGTGGTTGTATATCGCGAACAATATTGGTTTCCATCGGGTTTATCAGCATAAACCAGTGACTCCACGAAGTTTTACAGGATATAATCCAGATATATCAAATCGCATGACCTTGGAGGAGGCCAATAATTGTCAGGTCAATTTTTAGAAATCAACTAAAGCAATCAGTTTTTCAAACTAAAGTCCATTTGTAGTGGCGAAAAGAGACCCACAGATGGCGCCGCCCATTGACTGGACGCCGCAAGCGCTTTATAGACGGATTAGGATTTAACCATATGTTAATACCGTAAAATTTTATCTCAGTCTTACGGCCAGTCTTCTTAGTCTGATAAGGTCTGACCCTTTTGATCATACGGGCGCTCAATTTTGAAACTAAGCGCTTTACACTGTCAAGATTCGTTTCTAGTGTTAATTGTGGTTATCTTTAAGTCTTATGTTGTTAATCTATTTAAGTAAATGTACTGCAATAGGTATTTTAGTAAAGGTGAACTCTGAACAAATACTAAACCTGGAACTATTTCTATTTTATGAATAAGCTTTCCTATACATTTTTATTTCTTGTTACAATTCATACCTACACCAGTGTGCTTATTTCAGATTTAAATAGTTTTTTAGTACCTAATAATAATTGTGATTATGATATATAGAGTAGGTTTATAGAAAGTGTTTAATGACTTTACGATAATTAATTTGTGCACGATGGAAATAAAGATCTGAAAAAGCGCAGTTTCTGATAGAAAACGCGTTTTATAAAATGATAAAAGTACCTATCTATTAATAATTATGATTATGTCAAGCTTTTTAAAATTGTGCTTGATTTAAATTGAAGTATGTTCGGGACTCCAAAATTCGAAGTAAAAACGTAGATTATGTAGGTACCAATTTACACCACCCAGTACCACAGTTGGTTTTAATCGATCGATCACTCCGCAAGCAACAAGCCTAAGCATTCGGAAACTAGCCGACAACAAGTAGTCTTACCTCTACTGCGACTCCCACTGCTTATCATTATTTTATAGCAGTGATGGTGAACCTATGGCACGCGACTGTTTTAAAGAAAAAAAAATATTACTTAATATAATAATAAAAAAAATACAAAACAGTGATACTAATAAATGTAAGTACTTATATATACGATTAAAAAATAATGACGACATAGCTGCGTATTTTCTATAGTTTGCAATATTATTTTCACCAGTAGTATTTACCAATCTATGCGCAAACGGAACCGACGAAACCCGTGCACAAATGACTGAAAAAGATAATAGGCAAATACTTTTCAAGAATTTATGTTTAATGTAAATATATAATTGAACATTTCGCGCTTAATGCTTTATGCATGACACATAATATTACCGCACTCACCTCATCAGGCGGCGGAGATAGCCAATCCGCGAACTTTTGATTTTGACCGACTTCTAATGCTTGAGAACAGTGTAGCGAGAGAATGCTTCATCTGATCGCAGCAATTCTGGTGTCATTTTGTGTGTAAAGAACCAAGCTATAATACAGTAACAAACAATTTAATTAGTACCAACAAAATGCCTGTACCAAATAAGAAACAAAAACTTGGTGGAGCTAGTAGTAGTAATACTGACAGACAGTGAAAATGGAAAACCGTTCAGTTATGCGGAATAAATCGTCTCTGTTCTGGCAGAACACACTAACTGGAGAATATTGTTTTAAGTAATAATTTGACTTTGAAGTTGTAATAATGTTTGAAATGGAATACATGTGACTTTATTAAATAATCGTAAAAATATTAACTTTAAAATTAAGAAAGCTTCCAGACGGTAAAGTTTGAAATAAGGAACATTTTAGTATAAATAACTCAATATGTCATTTTTTCGAATTAGTGTCTTCTGCCAGAACAGTGACGATATATGATAAATTTCAAAACAAGGAAAAATATATTCAAACAATAAAAGATATGCCTTCGTCTAGGAACACGATGAAAGATAGAAACTCTTATTGTAATTTTGATACCTTTCAATAGAATTCTTAAAAACTAATTTTTCATTCTTTCCCTGTAAAAAACGATTCGTCAGACAGGAAAATTTTGGCACGCGTACGTAAAAGGGTTCGCTAACTCTGTTCTATAGAGTTCTTGTCGTGTTCACTTGTCATTCAATTTTATTGTTTATTTTTATTGATTAAGACGGATTAACTTTTTTATAAGTCTGATACATCTCTGGTGTGTTTTGAGAATAATTTAAATTTTGCTTTTTCATTTGCTCTACCTAGTAAAATTTTGACGTTATGTTATTGTATTATTTATCAATAATCAATGTGCTAAACTTACTTGTATCATCTCGCCGACTGTATTCGACATTTGCCGTGTCTAATATTTGTACCTAGATCTCTTACTTATAATGAACTGTTATTTAAAAATTTCAAAATAATAATACTTTTAAATGTTTTTTTAGATTATCGCTGGAAGCACTGTACCAGCCAATGTTGCGAGTCTCATATCGTCCTGGGACATGAATGAAGCACATGCGTCTAGCGAAGACCTACATATTGAGAAACACGACATTAAGAAAGAACTCAAAGAATATATTAAAAGGTACAAAGATGTCGCCTGTCACAATAGTAAACGTGATATTTTTCAATCGAATAATATGGTAAACACAGAATTATTAGTGGCTATGATACAACTGGAAAAAAAATTGTTTCATAAAGAAAATGTTGTGTGCAGTATCTGTTTTGATTTTTTTTCATCGTTCGACCTCATGTTGCATCACAAAGCGATACACAAAACCACAATTGCGAAAACGACCGATTCCGTTGCAAGGCTGGTTAAATGTGACGATGGTCATTTTTCAAGATTTCGGTCACGTCATGAAGTCATTCAAAATAACTCATTCTGGCGAAAAGTCATTTAACTGCGATAAATGCAATTACTCATGCAGACGGTCAGGTACCATGACACAAAATGATACATTCTTGTGACAAGCCATTTAAATGTGATATATGCAATTACTCATGCAGACATTCAAGTAACTTGAAAAGACACAAAATGAGTCATTCTGGTGAAAAGCCATTTAAATGTGATAAATGCAGTTACTCATGCAACGAATCTGGTCGAATGAAAAAACACAAAATGATTCATTCAGGTGACAAACCATTTAAATGTGATATATGCAACTACTCATGCAGACAAACAAGTGGCATGAAAAAACACAAAATGACTCAATCTGGTGAAAAGCTATTTAAATGTGATAAATGCAATTACTCATGCAGACATTCAAGTGACATAAAAAACACAAAATGAGTCATTCTGGTGAAAAACCATTTAAATGTGACAATTGCAATTACTCATCTAAACAGTCAGGTCACATGAAAATACACAAAATGACTCATTCTGGTGAAAAGCAATTTAAATGTGATAAATGCAATTACTCATGCAGAGAATCCGGTCACATGAAAACACACAAAATGACACATTCTTTTGACAAGCCATTTAAATGTGATATATGTAATTACTCATGCAGACATTCAGGTAACATGAAAACACACAAAATGACTCATTCTAGTAAAAATCCATTTACATGTGATAAGTGCAAGTACTCATGCAGACAAGCAGGTGTCATGAAAACACACAAAATGACTCATACTGGTGAAAAACCATATAAATGTGATATGTGATATTATTCATGTATACAGTCTGGTCACATGAAAACACACAAAATGTGTCATTCTGGTGAAAAACCATTTAAATGTTATATGTGCAATTATTCTTCCATACATTCTGGTCAAATGAAATATCACAAAATGAGTCATTCTGGTGAAAAACCGTTTAAATGTGACAATTGCAATCACTCATGCAAAACGTCTAGTCAAATGAAATTGCATAAAAGGACCCACTCCAGTGAAAAACCTTTTAAATGTGATAAGTGCAATTACTCATGCAGACAATCAAGTCACTTACAAAGACACAAACTTACACATTCTGGTAAATAGTCATTAAAGTGCGTTATATGCAATTACTAACAGACAATTAAGTTACATGAAAACACACAAAATGACTCATTCAGATGAAAAACTATTTAAATGTGACAAATGCAGTTAGTCATGCATGACGTCTGGTAGCATGAAACAACATAAAATGTCTCATTCTAGTGAAAAACCCTTTAAATGTGATAAGTGCAATGCTCATACAGACAATCAAGTAGCATGAAAATACACGAAATGACTCATACTGGTGAAAAGTCATAATGTGAAAAATGTAATTACTCATGCAAAACGTCTAGTAGCATGAAAATGCACAAACAGACTCAATCTGGTGAAAAGCTACTTAAATTATAATTACTCGTTCATAAAATCTGGTAACCTGAAATTGCATAAAAAGACTCATTCTAGTGAAAAATCATTGAAATGTGATAAATAAAATTACTCATACAGTCAGGTACTATGAAACAACACAAAATGACTCATTTTGGTGATAAGCTATTTAAATGTGATTTATGTAATAATTACTCATGCATTAGATCTGGTAGCATGAAATTGCATAAAATGACTCATTCTAGTGAAAATTCATGTAACATAATTATTATGATAAATGCAATTACCCATGCATATCTTTTAATGAGATAATATTACATGAAAGGACCCATTCCGGTGAAAAGCCATTAAGTGTAATTCTTATACGCATGCAAATTGTCTGTAAAAGACACTGACTGTGCTTTTCAGTGAACTGTAAACTGCGAAGGATTGATTCGGATGCTGAGAGGGGAGGGTGTGTCTAGGATGCCAGGCACTGACGTTTTATGCTACTGAGGCTGGCTCCATGGCTTGGTTGTCAATTCTGGTCGTATAATCAGTTTCGTTCGGTATTATTCATTGGGTCATCGGGTGCGTGGCACTTGACGGCTTAGCTTAGGTAAGTGTTTATATGCGCACGGTTGATGAATGACGACCGTTATTTGTCGCGCCAGGCAAGGGTCAAATTGTGAGGTGGGTAGGAATTTATCTATTGTATTAGAGCCACCCTAATTGGCGTATTCAGACAAGGCCATATAAATGTGATATAATTACACATGAATAACTTCTGGTAGCATATTTCTTTATTATTTTTAAAAAAATCCGCATTTTTGGGACATAATTTCAATATAGGATACTATTCAAATAAAGGCGTTAGCTACCCGTTCACTAATTAGCTAGGATAAAGTATCTGTAGTAAAGACTTTGAAATAATGGTCAGTCGAGAAGAGATCGAACGTGCGTACGTCTTTTTTATCATCAACCGATAACGAAAACAATTTATATTTTTGTAGCCCATTCTATAGCGACATGATATTAACAGACATAATCTGTGTTAAATACAGTTTTTGAATACTTCAAACCCACTTGCTCTAATAAATCTCGTTTGTTGTTTAGTGTATTTTAGATTTATGTAAGTGCACGTTAGTTCTTAGTGACATAAATTGAAGTGTATCGAACTCCACTACCCTAAGCTAGTATTTTTTTTTTAAACCATATCCGATCCTAATAGGAACACATGGGCCTCTAACAGATTTTGTTTTTACGATAAACGGATGTCATTTACTTGCTCAACCTATTAAGTCCATAGTCTGACCCTACACAAATTGAAAAACAATATGTGTACATGCCAGACCCAGGGTTTGTACTTAAAACCCACGACGCTCAAGACGCACGGCCATTTTGGGGTAAGCTGGTTCATAGCTTTGTTTGGCGATCTGACAATATTGTGCACACTTTTTCGGTCCATTTATTTGTTTTCGTTGAATTAGAAATACATATCACACATGTTGTTTGTTAATTTTTTTTTTAATTCACATGCCCTGCCCAAACCAAAATATAATCGATAAAAATATTATTCTATCTTTAAAATATCTTATTTTATGTATGATTAAATGTCATAATTTTAGATATTTTATAGATAGATAAGTATTTTTGACAAAGTATATTCTGTTATGGTTTGGTTTCGCAGGGTTTAAGGCGATATACATTTGTTTGATAATTTACAATAGCAACTACTGTAATAATTAATAAATGTGTTGTAACGTTCTAAATACCACCCATGCTTTAGCAATATTAAAATACATGTGTGTACCTACAATGTTATAACATCCGAAATAGCTCAAAATAAAACAAACCGCGGTATAGCATATGAATCCCCATCCCTGTAAGAAATAATACCTACTTATCTGAGGGTCGTGAATACCATGATGTACGTTCAAAATAGTTCCTCAAGGTTCCAGTACTTCGGGTTAAGAATGTTAAACTTAAAGGGGCGCCACTTGCCCAGATTCCTCCAACGCCGTATTCAATACACGGGATATATCAGGACAAGAATTAAATAATAAAATCGTTTAAATGCGTTCCGAGATCGGACACTATGAAATTTATTGAAACAAGTAGAAGCAACAAGTTACACGCGGATCAACCGCCAAAGTATAGTAATAAAGAGTTACAATTTAAATCGAACAAATGCCATGCCTAACACAACAAAGCTAGAGCTTCTGTGGGGAGTTATTACAAAGTTAATAAAACAGGAATCTAATCCTCTAGACAAGTGATACAATAAATACCGGTTGAGTGCGTCCGCCATTTGAGGCGGCCAGGCGTCCGAAACCCGGCACCTCGTTCAAAACTGGACTGTCCTCGTTGCACTCCGGATGTTGACTGACGTACGATCCACGCGCACGCAATCGCGTCCCACGCGCAGGTGATACCAACTTAAAGATTGATTCCGCTGCAGTCTGCCATGTTAACAACGTTTAATTTCCGAGGCAAAGTGTTGCCATTAAAATGTTCAAACGTATTTATTCTAAGGTACTTGAATAAATTACGTTACAGTGTATCTGAAAACAAGATAAACTTACAAATTTAAAAAAATGTTATAACATGTGAATTTGTCAAAGGACCCCATCTTATTATTACTTAGGTACATATTTTTTATGGTTATGTTATTTAGGCATTATTAAAATTTTGTTTAATAAGTTTTCTATGATGTACTTAAGAGATTTTTACTAATCCATATTTTAATATTTTTTATATTCATTTCAAAAAACATCAATTTTTATAAAAATATAAATGTGTGCAAGCTTCGTATTTTTGCACTAGATGCCACTGCACATCTATTCTGTACACAAGATTGCTATCAAGTGCTCCTGAATTGAATCGTTATACGTGTGACGTCAATAAATAACAAAAATAATGTACAACTGTTCGTATTTTCGTTTATGCCTGTAAATTGGTGTTATTTAATAATCTATGCATGCTTCTCTTAATTATTAAGCGTTTGCCTTGTTATGCTAATAATAGTTATGTCCAACGAGAATAGACTTGGTTCTGTCTAAATAAAATGTCAGCCGACGGAAGTTTTTGTTTTGAATGAATGAACCAAACATTGTTAGCCGTTTGACAAGTGGAAGATACCAACCTGCTGAGTAGGTATGTCAATAGCTTGGTTAATAACTGTATTTAGTAACAATATGTATTATATTTTATAGATAAATAAAGAAAATTGGAAACTTATTTGGTTTTAATCGTTTTTATTCACACTATCCCATTCATAATAAGTGGCACCGGTTCGCACAAAGAAACTACATTAATATGAGGTTCATCATTGTAACCCATAATATGTAGTTATTGCCATTTCGCGTCAAATCGAAGAAGACGCATTCCTTTTATTTGCTCGGTATGCTGGTTGCTGGTCAACGTCTGTTATTTAAGACTTGGGAGTGAACAAATAAATACCTCGGAATGGTCTAAAATGGCGATTTTTATTTGACTTATACTTTTACTATTTATTACATTTTTTATAAATTTCTCGGAACGCGAGATGTATGGTATATTTACAATTGCAATCTCTAGAAGCCAGAAATTTTTCGCTTTCGATCTTGCTATCAGCGAGAAGCGCTACAAGCGATCTCCCATCATAAATGCAGCGTTGCATTTTTTTGCGTTCTGACAAACAACGTCGCCGGATATTTTTTTTCTCGTTATCAACCATTACTATGAGTCAGCTCGGAAATGGTCCGGCCTCTCCAAGCCTCCAGAGGAGTGTGACATTACGTCTTCTTTCAAATAAGAAAAATCAGAAACTTTTTTAATTATATTAATAAAAAAAATACGTAGAAATATCTTTCCAGCAGGTTTACTATTAACGGTCATCACTTTAGTACGTTTCCATTATTGTCATTGTCCAAATTAATACGAAAGGCCTTCCATGCATTAAATAGTTATCGGCGGCTACTCCAATTCGTAATACGGCGAAAATTTAGGTTGGTAGACATGTAGGTGAAATTCAGATATGTTCATGCTGCCTGTGAAGAGCGATCCTAAGATAATGAAGGCGAATCAGCGCCGTCTAGTCGGTAACTCGGAAATGAGTCAGAAAAGATGATTGACACCTCTTGACTAGTATTTTTATTGTTTATAATAATTACTAATGATCTATTAGTTTTTGAGAATGTATTATTTATAATAATATTGGGAGGTTATAACAAACACTTTAACTTTTCATAATTTAATTATTGTGACCCTTGACTTGATAGGTTGGTAATGAAATTTTTACATAGGTACTCTATTGTATTGATTTCTTATTTAATAGTATTCGTTGTCAGTGTTTATTTGCCTTTTGGTGAGTATACACAGTGCCCGAAGATGCCGAAAGGCGAAACCCGAGTCGCAAATAACGACTCAATTATTGGAATAATACAAAACTAAAATCCATTAAAGTTTAAAAATACATCTAGGCATTTTGTTAATCCAGCATTATTATTATATTACTTTACTTAATTATCTAACCTTTCGGTAAATTGCAAGACAGATAAAAACTTGACAGCTTTAAGTCGCCTCACAATATTCTTATGCACTAATAGTACTGCATCTTTCAAGATGCCAATGAACCCACCTATTTAATTATGGGATCAAATTTTTCAAAAAACTCTAGGTTCTGACAAGTATTTGGTTATATTGAAAAAGTAATATTTTTCTTGTTTCAATATCTCAATAATTTCTTGCGATGTCCGAAGTCGCATAGATCGCGAGCCCCGATAGGGTTTAATATCGTCGCTGCATATTCAATATATCGTATGTGAAGTAGCTTGATTTTTAAGAGCGCTGATGAGTAGATATTAAAAAGGCCAATAGTTAAAATGTATCGGAATTAGTATGTCACCTTGTAGCATAGAGGTAATGCACGGACGGGGCGTAAACCCAGGATATGAAGGATTTGATTTTCTGCCGGGGTGTTGACGACACCCTGGTCTTGGTGTGGTGCAGTGGCACCATGATTTTGAACCGGTCCAGTTCCAAAGTAGGTTGAGAACCCCTGCTCTCGGCTGGCTCTGCAGGGGCGGAGGGTGAGGTCAAGTAATAGTTCTTAGTGATCACTAGTAGCACTCTATGGTAGCACACCACTGTATAAATTCATGGTCGCGATGACGTCAGGGGTTACGTAAATTATTATTGTTCATATTAATTGTCAAGGTCTCGGTCACAGCGCTATGTAGCAGACAGCTGATGGCTATTTACGAACCCGTAAGGTTTATGTTCAATGTCACTACAATCTTATTGTTGGCCTAGGTCAGAGCCATATAGCAAAACTAATTGATTTGGGATTTATGAACTATATTAATTAAAGGTCCATTTTTTATAATTTATTTATTTATCGTTATTTCATATAAAAGTTGTCATTCGTATAATTGTTTATTAAGTATCTTTTATAAAACTTCGATATAATATTTATGCATTCTTTATAATAATTATATGAAACTATAGTTTTAATTTATTTTATTCACATTAAACTAAATTTATAACTACCTATAACTAACTATAATTTATAATACTATGCGGCACTTTATAAAAAGGTTGGTAACTACTGGCACTTTCCTAGATGTACCTTATGGTACTTCGCGTCTATATACTTGTTAGTGACTCATGAAAATCTTCTCGTAGGATTTTTCACCGGAAAATCCGACACCAAAGTGGCGTGGATTAAGACTGTTTAGCTTGAAGCGGCGAGACCTACTAATTTTTGTATGAAAAACGTCGATGTGTTATAAGGAGTCGGCGGGTTTTTCCCGAAAACTTGACTTCACGGGACGCAAGGCTCCCCCTACGGTTTTAAGACTTTATCAATTCTCTCTTAAAACCCCGAGAGATCTAATGAAAAAATACTAAGGCTAGATGAGTACCCTATTTACTCTTCATTTGAAATATATTACGAGTCTAAAACTGTGGAAAATATGCGTACATGACTTATACATGACATTTCAACGCTCGGGTGATGAACCAATGGGATTGTTCCTGTCCCTTTCTACAAGATAATTGGTAAAATTTCCCGACTAATAGAATCGATTTCCTCTTCTACTAGAAAAAAGGCAAAATCTTTAATCCAATCACGGGAAAGGGGGTTATTTTTCCGCTTTCCCGGAAAATTACGAACTTCCAACTAGATTGGAAATAACCTTTCTTTAAATATCTACCAACGATACGACTTTCAATATCGTCTGTAAAGCGTTACTATGCGTTATCACATACCTAATCTAGATAAATATTTACCAACCTGAATGTCGGCGCTACAAAGGTATAAAACGAAAATCTGTTATTAGAAAAAGATGCATCCAGCCGATACGAGCACTATACTTTGCATGACCGCTCAGGTCTATAGTCGGCGTGAGAATGATTCTAAATATAAAATTGAGCGTCATTTTATACTGAATATTTTCCTTCAGCTTTTACCCCGTTTAGAAGAAAAGCGCGCGCCTAATTTACATTATTGCACAATCTTAAGACACAGACTTCAGTTGAGGCATGGTCTTAAAAGACTGGCTAGGCGATGCGCGGATTGTGGTAATGGCGCGTGCCAAACGAAAAAAAAAATGTCATAAAAATCCAACATGCGTCCATGTACTGTTACGTTTATTGTTTTATTACAAAAAATAATAGTTTATTGACATGTTTTCTTTTTTAAGTACCTACATATGCAAAGTTTTTTAGTCATCTTTACACGATTTATGTATATTTTCATCCAACGCCATGACAAAACAAATCGACGTGTGCACACTTCTACAGTCCGTTTCCGATTGGCGACGAGTGCCAAATTTCGTCGCACCTACTGTTGAAAATTATTTGCCGTTTCACTGAAGTACGCTCTTAACAAGATTGGGTATATGGTGGAATCGATATTTGAAACGTGAAATTACGAGCTCCAAAGTTTGTCTGTTTTAGTTCACTTTCTCTTGAATTAGAAAAGGCTCATCTTATCAATTATGAATATCATTCTTAGCTGTGAATTAACAAAATAATAGTGCTTTGCTATCAACAATTCTAGAATTATGATTTTTACAATATTTTTACTTATTTGACAGTCAAGTAGGTACCTACAACCAAACAAGTATCCACTTTATTTTGTACCTGGCCGACTGAAATTACCATTTTATTATTTATGTTAAATTCACACAACGTTACTTTCAATATTCGATTATTCTTTCTTATTATAATAGTACATAATCATTATTTGCACAAAAAATATTTCTATGCAAGCGGAATATTCTGTCTCGCTCGTTTGTATGAACTTATTTGCTGATGAGGTTTCTCTTTCCTACTCACGGCATCTTACGCTATCGTACTTACGTACGTATTCAAAGCACCGCGGATTAGCGGTCTATTTTTATACAATACAAGATTATGAACCTACTTATGAAATTATTGTGATTTGCAACATTTAGATAATAATGATAACATATAAACTGTTTACATATAGTTACTTAATTAATCTTATACACAAGACCTTTTAGTACTTACATTTTACTGTTAATGATCATTTGGCCAAATCATCCACAGTTCACTCTGAATAGCTGTAAACTAATCAGACCAAACTGTGGTACTTATGGCATGTATCATTTAACTTCGCCGTGAGGTAGACGTTCACATTTTAGTGTGGGAATTGACTTCAAAGATCAGACCAAAATACGTATGACGTCAAAATATCATTACAAAAATGCTGACTAAAGGCAAGCATTTTTTGGCCGTGTCAATAACATCAAAAAATAAATAAAAACAATACAATACAAAATGTTAGAAGTGGTGCATTTAAAGGAAGAAGGTGAGTAATTAATGGATTAACAGTAGAAAAAATATGACATTTTTTTAGGTGAGTAGAGAGCATAATTCGTAACAAAACGATGAAACTTTTAGTACTTATGTCAATTCCGATGACAATTCAGTTCTGGGAAATTGAAAACTATTTCGTAGCATTGTGTAGTAACAATTCTACCACTTTTTGATTAATAGACAATTCGTTAACCTGTGTTTATGTATAAATAATGTCCATTTATTAGGTAACACTACGCACCACATGAATCATTTTCCATAGTTTACAATATTTTTTTATAAATATGAGAATACAATACAGGTAAAAAGTAAACGAGGAATACAAGGCATACGATACAATTTAAAAAAAAACAAACATTTATTAGCATGTGTTGTTATGTGCATTTTTAAACATAACCAACTTTAACCCGCTGGCAACTCGAATTATTATCGATGGTCAAGTTGGTAGAGCGTTCGGCGAATAAGCAGATGTCGCTGTTGGAATTTCCGGAGACAATGTCAGGTCGCGTGGTGTGTCAGTAGAAACATCGTTTTTTTATTTTGTCTGCCTTCAGAACCCAATAGTTTTTTTTTTTTTAATAAGCTCCGAAGTCTCAATTGAGTCTTATTTAGCTTTACCTTTTAACATACACTATAAATACATATTATTACAATATTTACTCATACATTAATTACAATACAATTTTACAGGAGGAAAAAAAAGAACAAAAACAGTTTGAACTTGTAGGCCACTCATAGACAACACCTAACGGAGCACGATGAAGCCGTCATGTCAAGAGTCTCTGATCATTCTAATTGGGTATTTTAAAACTATTCAATTGACCCACCATTCTTGCTTTATTTCTTTTCAAACTTAGCCGCTTGAATATAAAGTTAGATATTTCAAATTTCAGTATCGAGCTGCCTAATATCCATTTAATGTATTTTTAATTCTTGTCTTTGCGATAATATAGTCTCTGTGAAGTATAAATCGCTTTTTTATTTGTCTGTTCCTATATTTCCACACTGTTTAATTTTTTCTTTCACGATCGCAAGATCGTGTGGCGCCAAAAAAATTATTATGTTATACTTAACTCTGGCTTCCACGAGCCTTCAGTCGTGCGGATCCCTTTCTTAATAATCGAATTCCAGTTATCAGTTGCGAGGTTTCTGAAGGAGTAGCAAAGTTCGGCTTGGAAAAGATCAGGTAACTTCACGACCCGGTTTCATGTCTCATGCTCATGTTTGCTTTTATTATAGATTCTTTATTTTGTAATTGTGAGAACGTAAATCATAGTGACGAATTTTCTATATATTTAACTTTGTCGTCTGCTACCCGGAACAGTTCAGTGGAGCTGCACTCGTACCAATCATGGAGGTTCTTAGGCCACGAAATGCGGCGCCGCCCTCTGCTACGCTTCCCATTGATCTTTTCTTGAATGACAAGTTAGGAATGCTGTATTTTTGTCCTCTCATAATGTAGCCGAGGTACAGTAGTTTCCTGGTTTTGATACTACGTAGAACTTCTCGGTCCTTCCCCATTCGATTGAGAACTTCAACATTTGTCACCCGGTCAGTCCAAGGAGTTTTGAAAATGCGTCTATACAGCCACATCTCGAAAGCTTCAAGTCTCCGTGACATCTCTTGGTTTAGCGTCCATACGTCCATACTTCCATACCGTAGAAAAGAATTGCGAGAACATAACAACGTACCATACGCAGTCTCAGACCCAGGTTCAGATCTCCATTGCTAAGGAGGCATCTCATTTTGAGAAAAGCGCTCCGTGCCTTCTCAATTCTAGTTTTTATTTCCTGAGACTGGTCCTATTTCTCATTGACCCATGTACCTAAATATTTATAATGGGTCACACGTTCGTTTAGTTTGCTGTGAATGATAAAATTTGTGTTGGTGTCTGGTGTCGCTATTTTTGATACTAGTAATATTTTTGTTTTCTTGAGGTTCATTTTTAAACCATAAGAATTACTGACCTCATTAACCTTTTCTACCAGTTGATGTAAACTCTTTAAACTTTCAGCACAGTATCATCGGCATATCGTATATTGTTAATATGTTTGCCATTGACCGTAATACCCAACGATTTACCTTGTAAGGCTTCCTTAAAATAGCTTCGGAGTACATGTTAAATAGCAAAGGGGACAATATACACCCCGGTCTTACACCGCGACGAATTTTTACCCTCCACTGATTTCGTTTTCGATCTTAATATTCGCAACACACAACAGTGGGGCCATACAAGTCATTTACATCGTATTATTATAAATAAAAATAATGCTGGATAATTTCCCAAACATTGGTAAGTAAGTATGTAATATACCAACGACAATTAATGCAATACATTTTTTATTGACTCTAACTTTCTTAGGCTTATGAGAAAAACCGTATTAAATATTAATTATAATGTCTTAATCAATAACTTAAAACAAATGAAAAAGATTAATTAATACGATTGAAAAAGGTTAGCGTGAAACTATTTGTGAATTGTGTTGGTACGAAATTGTTGACATATTCCATAGTAACATTCAATATAATGACTTTTATTACGAACGTGAGTCGTTTTGTGTCTTTTTAGTTTACCAGATGTTCTACAAGAGTAATGACATTGATCACATTTGAATAGCGTTTCATTAGAATGCGTCATTTTATGTCATTTCATCGTACTAAAATATATACAAAAGAAATTTCATTGGTCACAATTAAACGGCTGTTCATGTTACTTAATGTTATACAAGTGTAATTACATTGATAACATTAAAATGGCTTTTCACCAAAATGAGTCATTTTGTGTAATTTCATGTTACTAAATGTTATACAAGAATAATTACATTGGTCACATTTAAACGGCCTTTCACTAGAATGCGTCATTTTGTGTCTTTTCAACGTACTAGACATTATACAAGAGTATTTACATTGGTCACATTTATATGGTTTTTCACCAGAATGAGTCATTTTGTGTAATTTCATGTTACTTAATTTTGTACAAGAGTAATTACATTGTTCACATTGAAATGGCTTTTCACCAGAATGAGTCATTTTGTGTGTTTTCATCGTACCGGATTGTATACAAGAGTAATTACATTGGTCACATTTAAATGGCCTTTCACTGGAATGCGTCATTTTGTGTCTTTTCAACGCAATAGGCATTATACAAGAGTATTTACATTGGTCACATTTATATGGTTTTTCACCAGAATGGGTCATTTTGTGTAAGTTCATCTTAGCAGATTTTATACACGAGTAATCACATTGCTCACATTTAAATGGTTTTTCACCAGAATGAATCATTTTGTGTACTTTCATGTTACTAGATGTTGTACAAGTGTAATTACATTGATCACATTGAATTGGCTTTTCACCAGAATGAGTCATTTTGTGTGTTTTCATTGTACCGGATTGTATACAAGAGTAATTACATTGGTCACATTTAAATGGTTTTTCACTGGTATGCGTCATTTTGTGTCTATTCATGCCACATAATGTAATAGAAGAGTATTTACATTGATCACATTTGAATGGCGTTTTACCAGAATGAGTCATTTTGTGTATTTTCAACGAAACAGATGCTATACAAGCGTAATTACATTGGTCACATTTAAATGGCTTTTCACCAGAGTGAGTCATTTTGTGTCTGTTTATATCACTTAATGCTATACAAGAGTAATTACACTGCTCACATGTAAATGGCTTTTCGCCAGAATGATTAATTTTGTATAGATTCTTAAAATTTGTTTGAATGCTTAAGCAATTAACAGGTACTAATAATTTTGGATCTATCAAGTTAGATTGTATATTCTTACACTTAGCAGGGCGACTGATTATATTATTTTCATTGGTTGCATATATCCCAAATTCTTTTTTAATGTCTTTACAGTCAATCTGTAATACATCGTATGGCTCCTGTACTTCTAACATTTTCTTTGACAATCCGAGACTACCGAAATAGGTCACGTCAGTGGTTGCAGGAATCAACTAAAACAAGTTGAAGTATTGCATTAACATAGGCAAACGACATAGGTATATTAAAGAATAATTAAAAAAAAATCAAACATCTTAAGGGGGTACATGCTCGTCGAAGGTCAAAATTGAGTTTTTATTGTATTTTCAAACCATTATCCTGGACACTCCTTAAACGTTGTAGATAATCTATTTATATAATTTTGAAGCCTTATTATCCTTTATAGTTATTTTAAACATTTTATGACGGCATAAAGTATTTTTGTTACATAACATAGTATTCTTTTAACACTCTCGCTCTAATGTTTTAGAATATGGTCATATTTCGGTACATAGCTGTGCAGTGGTGTTAAGATTTTTTATATTTATTAATTTTAAACGCATTTATAAAACCATTAGTATAATTTATGACGAGATAATTTTTGTAAAATATTCACGATAAAAAATTATATTGATAATCTCTGTGATCGCAAATTTGACAAGAATTATGCATCTTATTATTAAAAAAATCGGCAAGATTAACACATTTGAAGATGATTCTAAAGATACTTATTATAAGCTATGTCTTTGATCATTCAAGTGTGATAAACATCTTATGAATAATGATTGCTTTATAATAATTATTGACCTAAGAATAAGGCAGTATTTTTTTGAAATACGCCATTTCTTTTGTCATTCCTCAGTGGTTAAGCTACAACATACGGCCGTAGCCATAAATTGACAAACTATAATTAAAGTAAGAAGTAAAATTATGTTAACACGCGTGTTTGTACTCCCTACTTCAATTATAGTTTGTCAATTTATGGCTACGGCCGTATGTTGTAGCTTAACCACTGGGGAATGACCAAAGATATGGCGTATTTCAAAAAAACACTACCTTATTCTTAGGTTAATAATTATTATAAAGCAATCATTATTCATAAGATGTTTATCACACTTGAATGGTCAAAGACATAGCTTATAATAAGTATCTTTAGAATTATCTTCAAATGTGTTAATCTTGCCGATTTTTTGAATAATAAAATGCCTAATTCTTGTCAAATTTGGGATCACAGAGATTATCAATATAATTTTTTATCGTGAATATTTTACAAAAATTATCTCGTAATAAATTATACTAATGGTTTTATAAATGCGTTTAAAAATTAATAAATGTAAAAAATCTTAACACCACTGCACAGTTATGTACCGAAATATGACTATATTCTAAGACATTAGAGCGAGAGGTTTAAAAGAATACTATTTTATGTATCAAAAATACTTTGTGCAGTCATCAAATGTTTAAAATAACTATAAAGGATAATAAGGCTTCAAAATTATATAAATAGATTATCTACAACGTTTAAGGAGTGTCCAGGATCATGGTTTGAAAATACAATAAAAACTCAATTTTGACCTACGACGAGCACGTGGGCCGTTAAAGTAATTATTTAGGAATCTTGAAATGCTGGGAGGATCAAATTTAGACGAAGCAGTGTACTTAGATAAGTCGTAGCAGTCATTAATGATTATTTTAAATAAATAGATTGATATATACCTGACTCTTTGGGTTGCATTCGGAATGAGAGCAACTAGGTTGAGGGAAATCATTATTCGTATTGAAAATGAGATCAAACAATATTTCGTAATTCGCTGCTTTCTACACATTAAGAAAGTCTACCATATAACTCACATGCAACATTGATCCAAAATAATAAATGTGCAGAACAAAGCATTGCTGTAGATCAGTGTCTGCCAAACTGTGTGCCGCAAGAATTCTCAGGTGTGCCGCGAAGGAAGAAGCCTCAAAACGGTTCATTTTAAATAACCCATATACATTTAATTTTTTTTAAATTTTAAATAAATTCAACATTTACATATACAAATACATATTTGTCGTTGTGTCAGAGTGTTACATACTAAAGTACGTTGGCTCTCAAAAGGAAAAGTACTACCACGATTTATCTCTTTGCGAGCATAAATTATTTCTTTCTTCGATGTTGAAAATATGGGTTACAATTGTCTTCATGAGGACGTGCGAAATGCAAGGAGCGAATGAAAATATCATTAAGATTACAGAAAAATTTAAACCTTTTGCTGACAAGTTAGAACTGCAGACCGACAAGTTTAAAATTCACAGCTTGATTGCTTCCTAGGTGTAGACGCATCCATGATACCAATTCACCTAAACTACTCACCGCTACTCTTAAGGACTTATTTAGGAAACTTGATTGAGAGGAAAAGGTGTTCCAATTAATGGGGAGCACCTCAGTCACCTGCGCTTTGCAGATGATATTGTTATTCTCTCACAAGCCCCGAAAGACCTCCAAGGTAGAATGCAAGAACTCGTCAGTCAAACCGTCGGCCTAAAGATAAACGTCTCAAAGACAAAAGTGATGAGGAACTGTTTTTAGGACCCTGCGATTATCTGTATTAATGGCACCCAACTCGAGCAAGTCAGCAGCTGCGTCTATCTCGGACAGCAGGTGACAATAGACGGAAGCACGCACGATGAAATTGCTCGAAGGACAAGGCTGGGATGGAGTGCTTTCGGATGTCTGAATAGTATCTTCAAGAGTGACCTACCATTATGTCTTAAGCGTAGGGTGTTCAACCAATGTGTGCTACCCGTGCTCACGTATGGCTGCGAGACGTAGACCCTCAACACGAGAGATATCCAAAAGTTAAGAGTCACACAGCGAGGCATAGAGAGGTGCATGTTGGGCATCACGCGAAAGGACCGTAAGAGAAACAAATGGGTTAGGAAGCAGATAGGAGTACGCGATGTAATAGACGTGTCCAAACAGCTGAAAACGAGATGGGCGGGGCACATTACTCGCCCATTGCTGGATAAATGTTATCATCCAGCAGTAACCAAGGGGCACGAAACGGCCACAGGGTCAACCTAAAAGCCGCTGGATTGACGAACTGGTAAAGTTCGACGGAAATACGTGGCAGCGAACGACATAGGACCGAGAGAATTACAAGAATCTTGAGGAGGCCTTCATCCAACAGTGGATTGACCCTGGCTGATGATGATATTAACATGACAGTATTTATAAATGTACAATATTAAGAGACATAATAACCATGCATATGGTAGGTATCATCCTGTTATATATTCCTATTATTTTGACATAATTAGGCAGTTTTTTTTAAGTAATAATAATACATATTTTATTAAGATATGTACCAACATAAAACATTCTCCATTTTTATGTTGATTTAAAAAAATCTTTAACGACTTTGAAATTGTTTAAGTACTATGAGATTCATTGCCAGAATTAATAAGTTTTAAATGGTCTTCATTCGTAATATAGTTCGCTAAAAGCCTCCAATAGAAATGGGCTGGACACATAGCTCGAGGAAGGGGCAATCGTTGGACAAATCTAGTCATTAAATGGTACCCAAGAGGTACAAAACGTTCGTAAGGTATACCTAGAGGCCGCTGGATCAATTAAATAATAAAGTTTTGCGGAAGTACGTGCCAACGCAACGCACAGGACAGAGATAAGTGGAATCAGCTTGGAGAGGCCTTCATCCAGCATTGGATAGAAAGAGGCTGATGATGATGAAATAGTCTATATTATTATGCATCCCAGCCCATCTATTCTATGAAAAGGGTGCTATCGGCGGCTATCGAGGGTAGTTTATCATATTTACGTATTGAGACGGCTAATTGTTACAATAAGTTAACCGTCTAAAGCTAAACTGTCAAAAGTAATATGTTTTAACAGCCCCTATTTTGGCTGTATTAGCTTTTAGAGCGAGATAGATATAATTGAAAGAGCCCAACAAATTTTATCTAAAGCAAATATATTTACTTACCATAGTATGTGAAAAGGGGTGAATAGCGAAAACAAGTGAATGCTCCCACACAATCGGAATAGCTTTGGTGATGAACATACAAACTATGGAGTGATAGTAGGTTTCAAATGTGATAAGTAATGAAAAGAAATCGGTGTGTGTACTTATGTACGCGCTGTTACGCATTATGCTTATCTCAACCTTCATGTTCAAGGAAAACCGCAATCACATCCTTATCGCCTACCAATTAAAAATACTCAAGTAAACAGGATGCACGCCAAGACGCACGCATGATAAAATCCACATGTTGATAAATATATTTGAATAAATTATGAATTGTGATTAATTGATTTCCGTTGATATATAAACTCCATACAACGCTGTTTCTTTGTCATTATCTATCGTAATTAGTTACTAAGCACTTGTCTGTATAATTATTATATTCAATAAAAGTTTTATATCTACAAAGTCTTTGAAGAGTTAAAGTGTTTGCCCATAATCTTCCTAACAAGGGTAGTTACCTGACGACCTACCCTTTTGCAACGAGATCGATATTATAAATAAATATCTGTTCTTATTGTCCCAATCAGATGTAAATGAAGTAATATTACAACATTATACATCTGATTAACTTTCATCAAAGTACAACTCTAAGATAAGGAACATAACTTGTTTCTTTTAATTTTATCTGTTGTCTGGGACGTAACAGTGGTGTCAGAAGTGGGATCTCATAGGAAAAAAATCATCAGACGTCTTCTCGTAAGTCATCCCTTCGCCGCAGAACTTCAAGAGTTCAGCCGCCGGAAGACCCGAGAACCGAATCCAAAGGACCAATCTGCGAACTCACAAAGCGCTTCATCCCTGCCGAGAGAAGGTACACCTCTACGCAGCCAGAAGGAGCAGCAATTTTTCAAGACACAAGAAAGAAAATCCAAGATATCAAAACGGAATGAAGAATAGTTACACATTTATGTAAGTGTTTATTTGTTAATTATTATAGATATTGTCCATAGTGTAAGTTGTTCTAATTTAATATTATATATACCATTTTATTTTTATAAACTATAACATTGACACATACACGATGACGGAAACGAATTTTCAAACAGAATTACCGACAAGTTCTGAAATAAATTCTCAAACGAAACCACAACCATTAACTTACTCTGACTTAGCCAGATTTATCACACCTTTTGATGGTACTAGAGAGAAGCTTACTGAATTTTTGCAAAATTGTGACATAGCTATGGGACTAGCTAGAGAGGATCAAAAGTATTGTATATTACAATACATTGTAACAAGAATTTCTGACGTAGCTAGAACAGCGTGTACGATTAAACATTTCAAAACTTTTGCGGAGTTAAAAGCTCATCTTAAAATAAATTTCGCAGACGCAAGACAGATAGGACAGTTAGAAATAGAACTACAGAGATGCAACCAAAAGAAAGATGAATCTGTAGCGACGTATATGCGTAGGCTAGAGATATGTACAAAAGAGTATAAAACAGCAATTAGTCTCTCAGAGGTAGATGACGACGAATTAAAAGGTAGATTCGGAGCCGCAGATGCAAGTGCTCTCTCACAATTTGTAATGGGATTGATCCCTGGTATAAGTGAACGTCTACGAAACATTCGCCCTAAAAATCTAACAGAAGCACTGTCGCTAGCGATAGAAGAAGAATCAATCAGGAGTTTAGCAGAAGAAAAGAGACAATTAGTGTATGGTCGTAACAAAACCAACTGTCAACTATGCGGTAAAATGGGACACTTGGCTCCCAATTGTTACAAAAATAAAAATAACACACGTAAAGTCTATACGTTCACACCTAAAAACGACATGCGTAAGAATACACAGTTTAATAAGGATAAGAAAGTATGCACCTATTGCAAAAAGACAGGTCATTTAATCGAAAATTGTTTCAAGAAAGACCCCTCCAAGCGTGAGAAATATTTGAAAGACAGGAAACTAAATGTCAATGTAGTTTCAAAAAACACAGACGGAACGTCGTGGTGCATTGCGACGGAAGACGAATAGAACAACGTGCACAAATGTTAGATTCATGTGAGAAAGTAGATAATTCAAATCTTACTTGTTCCACTCTCCATGATATCCATAATTTAAATAGAAACACTCAAAACTCTGACCAAATTACAATTTCTGTGAATCAAGTGAAAATCGATAAAGATCATCTTAAAAATTTACCTTATGTGAACCTTAGAATATATTATAAGAAATTTGTCAAGGACTGTACATTTTTAATTGATACAGGAGCCGCCATATCTCTCATAAAAAAGATTGCTCTTAATGAAGATATATATTCGAATTTAAAGGTAGATAAAATACAAATAAAAGGCATTGAAAAATCTGATTCCATCTCTGAAACAGAAGGAACTTTACCCCTGAATTTTAGATTTAAAGATAAAAATTTTAATCATACATTTCATGTTATTGCAAATATAAATCTGGATTTCGATGGAATATTAGGTAATGACTTTTTCACGAATAAACTTTGTAAGATTAATTACGAATTAAATATATTGAATATATTGAACAATATTCAATTACCTTTGAAAAGAAATATAGTTATTTATAAACTAGAACCAAGGTCTGAAACCTTTCTAAAGGTAGATGTTATTAACCCTGAAGTGAAAGAAGGTTTAATCCTAGATTTGAACTTAGGAAATAATATAAAAGTATCTAATGTGTTAACCAATGTAGATAAAGATAATAAATGTTTAATATCATTGCTTAATACAGGAAATAAAGTAGTAAAGATTCATAGTCTTAAAGTTGAACTACTACCCTTCGAAGTGATTAAAAAGAATTCGATGAATATTAAAAAGATAAATAAAATTAGTGCAACATCAGAACGTATAAAGAAAATTGAAAGCCTAATTAATCGAAACCATTTAAATAGTGAGGAAGACAAATCTTAAATAGAGATTTGCCAAGAATACAATGACTTATTCTTCCTTGATGGGGATGACTTAAGTTTTACCAATGCAGTCAAACATAAGATCATTACATCTCATGATAACCCTATACATACCAAAACTTATAGGTATCCAGAAATTCATAAAGAAGAAGTTAATAAACAGATCAGTAAAATGTTAAATCAAAAAATTATTAAAGCTTCAAACAGCCCTTATAGTTCCCCAATTTGGATTGTACCTAAGAAGATGGACTCTTCTGGACAAAAGAAATGGCGAATAGTGATAGATTATCGCAAATTAAATGAAGTTACAATAGGAGATGCTTATCCTTTACCCAATATCACTGATATATTAGATCAGTTAGGAAGTAGTAAATATTTTACCACTTTAGACTTAGCCTCTGGGTTTCATCAAATAAAAATGGATGAAGTGGATAGTAAGAAGACAGCTTTCTCAGTCCCTTCAGGACATTACGAGTACGTAAGAATGCCATTCGGTTTAAAGAACGCACCGGCATCATTCCAGAGATTAATGGATAATGTTTTAAGTGGATTACAAGGAATTAATTGTTTTGTATACCTAGATGACATAGTTGTATATGCCGATTCATTGAAAGATCATCAAAAGAGACTTGTGAACGTATTCAATAAATTACGAGAGTTTAATTTGAAATTACAGCCAGATAAATGCGAATTTTTAAGAAAAGAAGTTGCTTATTTAGGTCACATAATAACAGATGAAGGAGTAAGTTCTAATCCTGAAAAGATTAAAGCTGTTACGAATTTTATTGAGCCTAAAAACCCCAAAGAAATAAAACAATTCTTAGGTTTGGTAGGTTATTATCGTAAATTTATTGATAACTTCTCAAAATTGTCAAAACCCTTAACATCATTATTAAAGAAAGACGTTCAATACAAATGGACCAATCTTCAACAAAGTGCATTTGATGAATTAAAAAAGATGTTGGTCACAGCACCAATATTACAATACCCCGATTTTACAAAACCTTTCATTGTAACAACAGATGCATCAAATTATGCATTAGGAGCCGTATTATCTCAAGGAGAAATCGGACAAGATTTACCTGTTTGTTATGCTTCTAGGACATTAAACTCAGCTGAAGATAATTATAATACGACAGAAAAAGAGTTACTTGCAATAGTTTGGGCAACGAAACAATTTAGACCCTATATTTACGGTAGGAAATTTACTATTTTTACAGATCATAGACCTTTACTGTGGTTATTTAATACAAAAATCATCCAAACTTATTCGGTGGAGATTGAAATTAGAAGAGTATACGTATGAGATAGTATATAAACCAGGAAAGATTAATTCTAACGCAGATTGCTTATCGAGATTACCTATTAGCGTTTTGACCGCTAATAGCACTTATAAAGATTTTTTAGAAAAATTTCAAAGTGGAGATACTTTTAATGTGACATGTAATGAATATGAGGATTATTTATTAAAGACCAAAGATAAAGACATTGCATATCCAACTGCAATAGATTTAAATGATGAAATTTTATATTGTACAGACATAATGTGTAGATCAGAAGACTCAGAAATATTTAAATTAAATAGTCATGAACTATATCAAACAGAAACAACAAGTGGAAATTCAAAAACATTCTATCATATATTCACAAAAATTAATCACTTTGATAAACCCTCATATCCAGACATCTTTGTCGCCTTAAAGAATTTTAAAGATAAAATTACTAATAATAATATTACAAGCATATCAATTACAGATTTTGTAGACCCTTTCAATATGTTAGATTATCACAAGATAAAACAACTAATTATGTTCGTATTTGACGATACAGATATCACCGTCAATATTTATAAAAATACTATCAAAAACGTAGCCGAAAGAGATATACCACAAATACTTGTTGAAAATCATGATGTACCTACAGCAGGACATTTAGGTTATCACAGAATGTATAATAGAATAAAAAATCGTTATACATGGCCTAGGATGAAAAACTCAATTGAAACATATATAAAAAATTGTAAGGAATGTCAAATGAATAAAGTAAATAGACAAAATAATACTGCACCCATGGAAATTACCTCTACATCAAAAGACGCTTTCGAGAGAGTAGCCCTCGATATAGTAGGACCCCTTCCAGAAACTAATAATGGAAAAAGATTCATTTTAACCCTCCAAGATGACTTAACTAAATTTAGTCAAGCGTATGCATTAATAAATGCTACCACAGAAGAAATCGCAAATAAATTTATTGATTTCTCTTCTTGTTTTGGAATACCCAAATCGATTCTAACCGATCAAGCTCAGAATTTTATGTCACAACTCTTCGCAAAAATAACTAAATTACTTAATGTTAAACATAAGAATTCTACCCCTTATATGCCTCAATGCAACGGATCCCTAGAAAGAATCCACAGCACATTGAAGGATTATCTTAAACATTACGTTAATCATGATCAAACAAATTGGGACGAATTCATATCAATTGCAATGTTAAGTTATAATACTAATATTCATGCAACAACGAAATTTACCCCTTATGAATTAGTATTTGGAAAGAAAGCTATAATCCTTAGTAGTCTATATAAAAATGATACACCTACATATAACGATTACGTAACACAATTAAAGTATAGATTTTCCCAATCTCATAAAATCGCTAGAGAAAATATTCAAAAATCTAAAGAAAGATCCAAACAAAGATATGATTCTACAGCTAAAAATAAACATGTATACAAGGTAGGAGATTTAGTTGTCATAAAGAATCATCTCCGTCTAAGAAAAGCACTATCACCTAGTTATAAAGGACCGTATGAAATCGCCGAAATAAATTCATCGATAAACGTGACTTTAAAGATAAAGAGTAGATTAGTAAAGTATCATGTCAACGAAATAAAACCTTATCATCAAAATAATTAATAATTGTGTAATTTTCAGTTAACGTCTACAAGATGGACAGAGTTAAACTAAAATGGAATCAAACCCTACAGTACTTCATGTTCAAAAAAATTAAACAGTGTGAAGCATTTGTATACAACGACCAGTGTAAAAACGTAGCAGTCATATCAAGATTTAAAATTAAGTTATGTACAGGACACGAAAATCTAAAAAGGTTATATTATGAAAAATATCATTTTATAGGAAAAGAATACGATGTGAGCTTTCGTATCCTCAATGAAGTAGAATTAAATTCCAGACTAGAATTTGAGAGGATATTTAGAATTCCTGAGGATCCATCACATGAACATTGGAAAGACCAGCTTAAACAAAACATTCGAATAGAAGAATGGCATGAAGAACATGACCACGAGTTAAGTGTTGTTGAGTATGAGATAGATCGAGAAGAACAGTGGATAGATTTTTATTTAACTATAGATGATTTCAAACAATTACAATATCTAAACATAGACATTATGATATTAGAAAGATTCTGATTGGAATAACGTTGTTTCAGATTCTTGCTGCTAGCATCTTTACAATGGACCTATTGTTCGTACATAGAGAAAATAAAAGATGGGAGTGGATTATTCTATGATGAAATAGGAAACGTAAAAATCTACCATGACTATTGGAATGTCGTTACTTTTCAAGAATCTAATAACATTTTATCCCAACATGAAATATATATGATAAGACAGATGTAATTTGTACAAAAATGACATCATCTAGTAAACATAATAATTGTAGGATGGCATTAGAAAGCCTTAAAAACGATATCCAACAAATACAAGCTAAATTTGAATCAATACTTCATCTTATCGGAAAAAATTATAATAGACGAGTTAAAAGAGGATGGTTTGATGGTGTAGGAAGTGCATTTAAAACGATATTTGGCACACTAGACGAGAATGACGCAACCTATTACAACGATGCTATAAATAAAGTAGCAGAAGATGAAAAAGAATTAAATTCATTGCTAAAAGAACAAACTCAAGTAGTTACGTCAACCATCACCACGTTTAATGAAACAATTAAGAAATTTCAAATAAATGAAGAAATAATGAATAATAATTTAGAAAAATTAGAACTATATTTAACAAAAATATCACATGAAATAGTTTTCACTGAAACATCGATTAAATTAGTTTCTCAGATTACCGTATTGGAAGAAGCTACTAGAAACTTAGAAAGACAAGTTGATAGTATAATGCATTCTTTACTGTTTAGTAAGAGTAACGTTATTCACCCTTCTTTGATTACACCGACAAAATTATTTCAAGAATTATCTAAAAATATGAGATTGTTATCGCAAGGTCGAGAATTACCAATTCCCCTTACGATGGATAATATCCATATCATCATGGATATTACATCACTAACGTCATATTTTTATAAAACAAAAGTTATTTATATCATTTCTATTCCTCTTACTATATTGCAAGATTTTAATTTATTTAAGATTACACCATTGCCCATACCTCATAATTCTGAAAATCCAGATGCATTTTCATTAATACAAAATGAATTTAAATACGTAGGTATAACAAGGACCAAGATGCAATTTATTAAATTTAACGATCTTAGCGAGTGTAAATCACTAACAAATAAACATTTAATATGTCGAATCGAAAACGTTTACTCTTCAGCCGAGAATGGAATCTGTGAAACTAAAATCTTGACTGACAATCCGCGAAAAATACCAACAGATTGTTCAACAAAAACAATCTTCGGAAAATTAAATATTTGGCATGAAATCATGCATAATAGGTGGATATTCGTTCAAACCGAAAGAACAAAGATTACTGTTGATTGCCCCCCTAAGCCTTTAGAAGAATTAGAAGCGATAGGAACGGGAATATTAAAGTTAGAAAATAAGTGTAAAGCTTATACCAAAACATTACAATTTTTCGCTAATAACGAAATACAATTAAATATCACTACACCTAAAAGTGAATTTAATATTATAGAAGAAGACTGTTGTATCAGAGACGAACATTTTAACGCAACTATACCTCATCTAAATCCTTTATTATTAACAAACATTAATTTAGATGAATTAAGAGTAGCAAGTCATAAACTTAATATATTCCAAGATGAATTAACAAAATTAAGAAATAAACCTACGATAGTTAAACATTCAAATTATTTCGCAATCACCATTTATACCTTAGTAGGAATGGCTTCATTATACATAGCAACAAAGCTATATAGGAAATATTCCAGAGAGATGCCAGATGGAAAGAATTGTATACAGATATTCAATCATTGCCATAATACTAGAAGATCAGTTTCTAGACAAAGGGACTATCCCGCTATTTCTCTTACTAATATTGCTAGAGAATATAAAGATGAAGAAGATGTTGTGGAAAGGCCTAAACCCACGACAAGATCAATGAGTAATAAGACCTCAACTCTCATTAGAGAAAATACATTCACATAAAGATTTCAAATAGAAATCAGGTTCACAAATTATTCAATACATTTCAAAGGTCATGAGTATGTTTCTTAATAAAAAGAAAAATATATACATAATATATATAATTTCTCGCATGCAAGTATATTTTATTATCAGTGGACGATATAAATAAAAATGTTGAGCTTAGCTAACTTAACAATACAAAAAACAAAAATTAAAAACCCAAAAATAAGAAGAATAAAAGAAAGAATTTTCATGAATTAATTATTCGTAATAAATCTCTATTTTATTAGAAATGCTTAAAATAATTAATAAATAGATAAATAAAGTAATCACTTCAATGATGAATAAGTTTTAGTAATCATTGAATGAAAATAGATTTAATATTAGAATAGGAAAAACATATACACATAAATACACACATATCTATAAGATGTTTTTTGAATTATATAAAATTTAATATTATTAATGATAAACATATATATGTAAAACTAATTTTAAGAAATCTTGTAAAATGTCAATAAAATAAAATAAAAAAGGAAAATGTATCAGAAACCAAACTATGCTATATGCAAATATCCAAACAGATAATTTGAATTATATAAAATATATGTTGTTTAAAAAGGAAAATGTATCCACTATTGTAAACCCTCCAGATGAAATGTCAATTACAAATAAAGATGATAGTTTTATCTTAAATCATAATGATGATGTCATACAATGTAAAGAATGTATTAATGTTCATAATTATAAGAAAAAATTAAGACAATGTAACCGGAATATAAAGCTATTAGAAACCAAAAATATGTTATTGAAAAATAAAATAAATGAAATAATTAAAAGGTTAAAAAGATCAATGCCACTAAATCATTTACCAAATGTATAGTGTCAGTTTAAAAGGGGAGGTGTTACGCATTATGCTTATCTCAACCATCATGTTCAAGGAAAACCGCAATCACATCCTTATCGCCTACCAATTAAAAATACTCAAGTAAACAGGATGCACGCCAAGACGCACGCATGATAAAATCCACATGTTGATAAATATATTTGAATAAATTATGAATTGTGATTAATTGATTTCCGTTGATATATAAACTCCATACAACGCTGTTTCTTTGTCATTATCTATCGTAATTAGTTACTAAGCACTTGTCTGTATAATTATTATATTCAATAAAAGTTTTATATCTACAAAGTCTTTGAAGAGTTAAAGTGTTTGCCCATAATCTTCCTAACAAGGGTAGTTACCTGACGACCTACCCTTTTGCAACGAGATCGATATTATAAATAAATATCTGTTCTTATTGTCCCAATCAGATGTAAATGAAGTAATATTACAACATTATACATCTGATCAACTTTCATCAAAGTACAACTCTAAGATAAGGAACATAACTTGTTTCTTTTAATTTTATCTGTTGTCTGGGACGTAACAGCGCGTTAGAATTTATACTTCTTTGGCATAACAAAACAAAAAAAAATGTGTGATAAACTAGATTCTTTGACTAGCTTTTAATTATCTAGTTATATTACTAAACTATATAATGGTTTCTCGTTGTTTTTATTTTTAAGGTACTAACTGTCACTCTGGCGTTTACTCATTTGTTTACGTAGGGAATTGCAAATGGCCGACAATAATAAATTCGCTGCCTAGGCAACGAAACAATTCTAAACTATAATATTATACTGTATAATCGTCACGATTGCAGTACCATACCGTGGCGTAAAGGTAGTGCGTTCGCCAGAAAACCGAACATTCGGTCGTTCGAATCCAATCGAGTGCGTTTTTTTTTCGTGTGAAAAAATAAATTATGTGTTACATGTCACACGCCAAACACACACTCTGGTCTGATTTCCCAAACGCGCCAAAAGAAGTATAATTTCAAAAATCTTAATAATATAGTCATCAGCTAGCACACACAGGTACAACGATCAAATACTAAACTAATTCAAGTAGGTACTTATATGAATGTGGGTACCAAAATAGAGTTACCTCAATGAAGAATAGAGCTAGTTATAGCTGAGTCAGAATTGAGATAGAATGCAATTCGGTTGCCAGCCTTCGACAGAAGACGTCACCGAGGAGATGAAGTCTTTACATATAAAATCGGACATACCTGTTGTACTGGTCTGCAATCTGAATAAGAGCATCCTGGTTGAGGATCTTCATCATAAAATGGGTTTACTGTAACTTCGATAAGCTCGCGCTTGACGTCAACGAACCCACAGTCTTTCTCAGATTTTGCGGGGTGCTAAAATGAACATAATACTATAAGATCACAATATAATATATAGCCCATGTATCGTTATATATTTGTTATTTGTAGGAGAATTTGAGTACCTATATTATGTTATTACTAATTAAAGAGAAGTTAGCGTACGTTTCCTTCACAGAGTTAAAAAATAATCACCTACCCATGCAATGCTTATTATTTTAATACAAAAATTTGAGTATGGTATGCATGATATCATAGTTAAATAAAATCACTAAATGTGTTTGACAGTTAGCTATATTCGTTTAATATCGCAGTATCTTTTAGTAAGATACACCCTAGCAGCATATTTAGATTAATAGTGCTTCTACAGGTGCATGGATTTATCTGCAGTAATCGTGACTATTTTAAACATCAATTGTTTACACGTAAAAGTGCTGACTTCCTCCAATCTCATTTATCAAGAGTAAGCGAGACACGATGTTATCATTTCATGGTAAAAACAATCGGTTAACCTCAAAATGAGCGGTGTAGTTTTTTTTTGCCGGCAGGTTCGCCACTATCGTTCTATTGCGCTGGCGCAGATTTGTCGCATAAAAATTCAGAAACTTCCGAACTTTTTTGATTCATGTATGCAATATTGCAACTTGCATGACAATACGTGCATTTTCTTGTTATGGCCGCGATAATACGTACTATCAACAGTAAATCCATGCACGTGTAAACAGGTTATAAGCCTAACATGTACTTACATAATGGTGAACAATTATTACTAAAATAAAATAATAATTGCTGTCGAATTGAATGTTGGAGGGTAATTGATTAAACAAAGTTTGAAAACCTTTCTATATAGTTTATAAAATATAGAAACATATTACTATACTCAATACTGGTGTCTTGCAGTAGTATTTGACAGATTCTTAAAGAAACTAACCTCAAACTTGTAACCTGAATCATCAGCATTCTCTTGCTTTATGATGGAGGCGTCCGGGACGCTTGGATTCGTAATTATTGGTACTTCAAACCAAGGCTGCACTTCCTCATCAGGATCGCGCTTGATAATAGTATCCATTCTTCAATATTTGGGCTTTGTTCTGCGTATATTAATGTACGGCCCTCTGCGTCAGAAAGAAAAATGAAGCGTCCTCGTTCGTGTTGCCATAATCAAGATAATAATATTTTGTGAAACGAAGTAAAAAATCAAAGTAAGTTCCTAGCTGTTGTTAATCAATTGAATGATCATATTAAATAATTAAATAATAAGTACCAACTGACCTATTCCGGGTTCTATTGGCTTCTTCTCAAGATATTGGCTGACTCCAGGAATCACAAAATAAATAATAAATGAAAAGTCCTCTTTGTTGAACACGTGGCTTTATATTTTCAACGGTTATATCCTATAAATGTACACTATAATAATGTTATAGTCGGGCGGCATTTTGTCCAGGGACGTCACTGGGGCTCTATGTTAGAACTTGCGAGTGCAAGCTTCCCGGTCGAGATGACGTCATATGACATCATTATGACGTACTACCGGAGTGATAATAGCATTCGAGAAAATAGCGAGTGGTCAGACAGCGGCGCTATTCATTGTCACCATACACATATAGGTGTATGATAATAATATTTTCTATGGTTATTCTGTGCGCGGTCGGCATGCCTCGAGCGTGACGACACAATTACGTCATCTCGTCTGGTGCCACACGAGACGAGAGTTAGGAAATCGCGGTGCTGGTGGCGGCAACTATAATAATTTGTAATAGTATACATGTAGGATATAATAATTAACCTTAGGAATCTAACAATTATTAAACAATATGAATAAATTTACGAATAAATAATAAATAAATGAATAAAAAAATAAAAAACTCTATTAAAAAGGTCCATTTACCTGGAACACCCAATGTTAAAACTCCAATTTTTTTTGCGTGCATTTGTTTGTGCATCGTTAGTGCACGTTTGTGCACGATTTTTTTTCGTTTGTGCACCTATAATAACCGAAAAATTCCAATTTCAAATTGGGTGTTCCAGCTAAACGTTGGGTCACCCAATGTTGAAATTTCAACTTTTTTCGAGTGCATTCGTTTGTGCATCGTTAGTGCACGTTTGTGCACGCTTTTTTTTCGTTTGTGCACGCACATTAAGGGGGTTATTCGCATTCCAATTTGGGTGACCCAGCTAAATGCTGGATACTTGTGTCACTAAACATGTGTTTTTCCTTAAATTTAAATTGTAAACACTTGTGTGTTGGTAGTGAACGTTAGTGCACGATTTTGTTTTGCTTTTTTACCTATATTTAGCGCGCTATTCAATTTTAAAATTTGTATGCAAAACCTGACTGGGTGTGTTTAAAAAAATATTTTGTAGTTAAATCTCTTGTTGCAAAGCTAGTGCGCAATTCTGCATACGTTTTTTATTTTTTTTCTCATATAGTGCGTGAGTTATTCTATATGAAATATTTAATGAACGTTAAGTAGAACCACCCAACAAACTTTATTAATTTTTTATTAAATCATCAAGTTGTCTATTATTGGCTTACGTTTGTGCACGTGCTTTTTTTGTTTTATCGATTATATCGTGAGAGATATTATTTTTTAAATTTTAGGGACTTGATACTTGAACCATTAAAATTGCCTTAAAATTTTTTTGTTTAGTGCATCCTAATAAATTAATTTATGTAAACTTTAAGCACGATTTAAATTTTTTTATCTCTTATATTAAGCTAGAAATTAGATTTTGAGTGGCCGTCAAGTTTTAAAACCAAACATTTTTTTTCCACATTTTTTAAATGCACACCTTTGAGTAATTTAATTACATGATTTTTCATGAAGTTTTTATTGTTTTTCCATTTAAATTACGCGAAAAATTCGCATTTTTCCATTTTCACTAAGTACGCCGTCAAAATATCCTGAACAAAAACGACCGCATCCGTTTGGAACATCCAGTCAAAAGAGTCTCCTCAAAATAGCCAAAACGGTGTAAGGTGCACTAAATATGTCGGTTTATAATAGACTACCTCAAAATTGACAATCTGATTACACAAAAGTGTCAAAATTACAAAATCATTCAACTTTCTTAACATTTATCTATTTATTTATGATTTTGAATGGATCAATGTCAGTTTAATAACGAAAAATGCAGTCAATTATATAATTATACTTACCTACTGTTTTTTAAAATGATCTGTAATAAAAATAAATACCGTTAGGTTATTAGAATACATTAGGTATGCATACTTTTGAAAAATGCAATAGGTATGTTTTTATGCAACGATATTTTCTTCAAAAGATAATATTGGAATGACATTTATATTTTTTTTATAAAAGGGGTTAACTTGCAGGCACTTAACTCTTCCTAATAATATTTGCTTCTTCTTTTTCTCTGTTTCTCCAGGTGGTGCAACGTATGCTTGTAGTTCTGGTAGGTGTTATGTTAGGAGAGAAGTGTTAGTCACTTCATATTATGCTATTCAGAATCGATATCAAATAAAGTTTTGTAGGTTCTTTAAAAAGTTATTGCCTCTGACAGCTTCGACAATTGTTTCACGCAAATGGTTTTCTTTTGAATGTGTGTGTTTATTAGTTCTTAAACAACGTACCTACTTACATATCTGTTTACATTTATATTTAAACTCATCACGATTATGAGTTTTTAAATGACATATTTGTTTAGGTAAGTACTACTTACTTTCAAAATAAAATTCATCACACGCAAATGGTTTTTCTCCTGTTTCGTTTTATGAGCGTTAAGATGATTTTGTGCCGAGCCTCCGTATAAGTAGTCAATTTATTTAAAAGGTAATTCACCATTTTGTATCTTTACATATGTTTGAAGATTACTCCGTCGCGAGCATCCAAATGAACATACATTGCATTTATAAGATTTTTCACGAGTATGTTCTATATAATAAGTACATATTCATTTCATGTCTTTTAAGACAACAAAGTCGTAGGCATTTATATGAATATACATCGAATTTTAAAGGTTTTTCACCAGAATTTGTCATTTGTTAGTTTTTAAGATGACTTAGTTGCGAGCATCTATATGAACATACATTGCATTTATAAGGTTTTTCACCATCCACCAAAAATGGCCGCGTGGCTTAAGCGTTGGCATATTGCGTCAAGGGTCCCTAGTTCCAATCCTCGGTCCGGAAAGTACGCATATTATTCGCGAAAATCTATATGAACATACATTGCATTTATTAGATTTTTCATCAGAATGTGTCATTTTGTGTCTTTTAAACCTTTAATTTGCGAGCATCTATATGAAAATAAATCGCATTCGTTAGTGTGTGCACCAGTATTGTCATTCCACATGTTTTAAGACTACTAGGTTTTTTAAATGACATATTTGATTACATTTCAAAGTCATCACTCATTACACGCAACTGGTTTTTATCCTGAATGTGTAAGTTTATGAGTTCTTAAACAACGTATTCGATACGATGCTGCCAAAAGTTGGTAAGTTGATAGTTTAGGTATGTTGAGTTTACCACGGATAAGATGTCTATACTTATATACGTTTGCCATATAAAAATATCAAGTTCATCCGATTTTTAAAACATAGTTTCTTTAGCAGCTATTCATTATGCTAAAAATACGTAACTCTTGATCGTTCAATTTACCAACATCAGAAGACTGTGAAGATGTTTACAGTTTTAATTTAGATAAGAATCTAACTAATGAAACGCAGTGGTAAAATCTTTGTTATACTATTACCTAACAGTTTTATTATTTTTCAATAGTTAAGTTAAAATATAGGACTTCCGAAATAGGTTTGTAAATATTATGGTAAAATGGCATAGAAATTACATTATTTTCAACAGAAAGTATATGGAAGAATTATCAGAAACATATTCAAATAACATAAACTTATTCAATGAAAGAACTTATGAACTTACACATTAAGGAGAAAAACCATTTGCGTGTGATGAATCTGATTTCCAATATAATCAAATATGTAATTTAAAAATACCTAGTAAGCTTAAAACATATGGAATGGCAATACTGATAAAAACCTTTAAAATGCGATGAAAGTTCATATAGATGCTCGCAAATTAGTTGTCTTCGATTCCCATCTTGGTTGTATACTCATGGCTGAGGATCTTGACCACTGTTAAATTTTGTTATCCTTTGAGCGACTAAGACTTTCAAGCCTTCTCCATCTTCTGTTTCTCGCAAAGCAGAATAAATGGTGGCCGCAGTAATCGTAAAAGACATGATATGACAAATTCTTTCGAAGAACCTAAATTTAATCAGTGCACATATAGCTGCTCGCAACACAGTAGTTTAAAAAGACAAAAGTGATAATAAATAGTGTTGAAAAACCTTATCAATGCAAATATTGTTTATAAAGATGCTCGCAACCTAGAAACATTAAAATCTATAATATGAAACATAACGGGGGACACCCTCATTAATGCGATTTGTGTACATATAGATGCTCGCGAATTAATATTTTAGAAGACAAACAATGGCATATTCTAATGAAAAACTTTATAAATGCCATGAACGTATATAAGTATAGACATATTATCCGTGGTAAACTCAAAATACCTAAACTATCAACTTACCAACTTTTGGCAGCATCGTATCGAATACGTTGTTTAAGAACTCATAAACTTACACATTCAGGAGAAAAACCAGTTGCGTGTAATGAGTGATGACTTTGAAATGTAATCAAATATGTCATTTAAAAAACCTAGTAGTCTTAAAACATGTGGAATGACAATACTGGTGCACACACTAACGAATGCGATTTATGTTCATATAGATGCTCGCAAATTAAAGGTTTAAAAGACACAAAATGACACATTCTGATGAAAAATCTAATAAATGCAATGTATGTTCATATAGATTTTCACGAATAATATGCGTACTTTCCGGACCGAGGATTGGAACTAGGGACCCTTGACGCAATATGCCAACGCTTAAGCCACGCGGCCATTTTTGGTGGATGGTGAAAAACCTTATAAATGCAATGTATGTTCATATAGATGCTCGCAACTAAGTCATCTTAAAAACTAACAAATGACAAATTCTGGTGAAAAACCTTTAAAATTCGATGTATATTCATATAAATGCCTACGACTTTGTTGTCTTAAAAGACATGAAATGAATATGTACTTATTATATAGAACATACTCGTGAAAAATCTTATAAATGCAATGTATGTTCATTTGGATGCTCGCGACGGAGTAATCTTCAAACATATGTAAAGATACAAAATGGTGAATTACCTTTTAAATAAATTGACTACTTATACGGAGGCTCGGCACAAAATCATCTTAACGCTCATAAAACGAAACAGGAGAAAAACCATTTGCGTGTGATGAATTTTATTTTGAAAGTAAGTAGTAGGTACTTACCTAAACAAATATGTCATTTAAAAACTCATAATCGTGATGAGTTTAAATATACATGTAAACAGATATGTAAGTAGGTACGTTGTTTAAGAACTAATAAACACACACATTCAAAAGAAAACCATTTGCGTGAAACAATTTTCGAAGCTGTCAGAGGCAATAACTTTTTAAAGAACCTACAAAACTTTATTTGATATCGATTCTGAATAGCATAATATGAAGTGACTAACACTTCTCTCCTAACATAACACCTACCAGAACTACAAGCATACGTTGCACCACCTGGAGAAACAGAGAAAAAGAAGAAGCAAATATTATTAGGAAGAGTTAAGTGCCTGCAAGTTAACCCCTTTATATAAAAAAAATATAAATGTCATTCCAATATTATCTTTTGAGGAAAATATCGTTGCATAAAAACATACCTATTGCATTTTTCAAAAGTATGCATACCTAATTGTATTCTAATAACTTAACGGTATTTATTTTTATTACAGAACATTTTAAAAAACAGTAGGTAAGTATAATTATATAATTGACTGCATTTTTCGTTATTAAACTGACATTGATCCATTCAAAGTCATAAATAAATAGAAAAATGTTAAGAAAGTTGAATGATTTTGTAATTTTGACACTTTTGTGTAATCAGATTGTCAATTTTGTGGTAGTCTATTATAAACAGACATATTTAGTGCACCTTACACCGTTTTGGCTATTTTGAGGAGACTCTTTTGACTGGATGTTCCAAACGGATGCGGTCGTTTTTGTTCAGGATATTTTGACGGGGGTACTTAGTGAAAATGGAAAAATGCGAATTTTTCGCGTAATTTAAATGGAAAAACAATAAAAACTTCATGAAAAATCATGTAATTAAATTACTCAAAGGTGTGCATTTAAAAAATGTGGAAAAAAAATGTTTGGTTTTAAAACTTGACGGCCACTCAAAATCTAATTACTAGCTTAATATAAGAGATAAAAAAAATTTAAATCGTGCTAAAAGTTTACATAAATTAACTTAATCGGATGCCCTAAACAAAAAAATTTTAAAGCAAATTTAATGGTTCAAGTATCAAGTCACTAAAATTTAAAAAATAATATCTCTCACGATATAATCGATAAAACAAAAAAAGCACGTGCACAAACGTAAGCCAATAATAGACAAATTGATGACTTAATAAAAAGTTAAAAAAGTTTGTTGGGTGGTTCTACTTAACGATCATTAAATATTTCATATAGAATAACTCACGCACTATATGAGAAAAAAAATAAAAAAGTATGCAGAATTGCGCACTAGCTAAGCAACAAGAGATTTAACTACAAAATATTTTTTTAAACCCACCCAGTCAGGTTTTGCATACAAACTTTAAAATTGAATAGCGCGCTGAATATAAGTGAAAAAGCAAAACAAAATCGTGCACTAACGTTCACTACCAAGGCACAAGTGTTTACAATTTAAATTTAAGGAAAAACACATGTTTAGTGACACAAGTATCCAGCATTTAGCTCGGTCACCCAAATTGAAATGCGAATAACCCCCTTAATGTGCGTGCACAAACGAAAAAAAACGCGTGCACAAACGTGCACTAAAGATGCACAAACGAATGCACTCGAAAAAAGTTGAAATTTCAACATTGGGTGACCCAACGTTTAGCTGGAACACCCAATTTGAAATTGGAATTTTTCGGTTATTATAGGTGCACAAAAAAAAATCGTGCACAAACGTGCACTAACGATGCACAAAGAAATGCACGCAAAAAAAGTTAGAGTTTTAACATTGGGTGTTTCAGGTAAATGGACCTCTATTAAAACAATATTATCTGATTTTATGTAGGTATACTTCGTTTCACAAAATATTATTTTCTTGATTATGGCAACACGAACGAGGACGCTTCATTTTCGTTCAGTGTTGCCATGTCTACTGAAATTTCAGTAGATATACTGATATTTTTGGCTTTTTTTCGAAATTCATGAAATCTACTGATATTTGTGTTTTTTTCCATAATTTTAAGTAAACTGATGATTATTTTAATAATAAACTTGACATGATTTACGCACGCCCTTTTTTTGTCATCGTGTGTGACACTTCTAAATTGACAAAAAAACATTGTAACTCTACCCAAGAGCCCCATTTTACCCACTAACATCATCATTGTTTATAATAAATGAATATTATTAGTTATTGTTATTCTAAATAGACTTAAATTATATCTAATACTTACTAATACTACTATTTTTTCCAAAATCTACTGATATTTTATGGAGTCTACTGAATTTTTTGTCAAAATCTATTGGAATTTTAATTTTGAACTTGGCAACACTGTTTTCGTTACTGACGCAGAGGGCCGTACATTAATATACCTACGCAGAACAAAGCCCAAATATTGAAGAATGGATACTATTATCAAGCGCGATCCTGATGAGGAAGTGCAGCCTTGGTATGAAGTACCAATAATTACAAACCCAAGCGTCCCGGACGCCTCCATCATAAAGCAAGAGAATGCTGATGATTCAGGTTACAAGTTTGAGGTTAGTTTTTTTAAGAATCTGTCAAATACTACCTACTGCAAAACACCAGTATGAAGTAAATGGGTAGTATGTTTTTATATTTTACTACTACTATTTAAAAATGTTTTCAAATTTTGTTTAATCAATTACCCTCTAACATTCAATTCGACAGCAATTATCATTTTATTTTAATATTAATTGTTCACCATTATGTAAGTACATGCTAGACGTATAACTCGTTTACACGTGCATAGATTTACTGCTGACAGTACGCATTATCGCGGCCATAACAAGAAAATGCACGTATTGTCATTCAAGTTGCAATATTGCATGCATCAATCAAAAAAATTCGGAAGCTTCAGAATTTTTATACGACAAATCTGCGACAGCGCAATATAACGATAGTGGCGAACCTGCCGGCAAAAAAAACCGATTTTTTACCGTAAAATGATAACATAGCGTCTCGCTTACTCTTGATGAATGAGATTGGAGAGAGACACACTTTTAAGTGTAAACAATTGATGTTTAAAATAGTCACGATTACTGCAAATAAATCCATGCTAGTCTACAGGCTCTTTTAATCTACCTATGCTACTAGATAGGTGTATCTTACTAAAAGATACTGCGATTTTAAACGAATATAGCTAACTGTCAAACACATTTCGTGATAGTATTTAATTTTCTTATTATTTCATAGTATATTATACTTAATTTTTTGAATTTAAATAATAAACATTGCATAGGTAGGTAATTATTTTTTAACTCTGTTAAGAGCATACTTCAGTGAAACGGAAAAAAAATAATTTTCAACAATATAGGTGCGACGAAATTTCGGACTCGCTGGCAATCGGATAGCGAAAGTCAAGCTGTCAACACGTACATTTGTTCTGTGAAGGCGTCGGGGGAATTAATTCTTAAATCGTGTAAAGATGACTAAAAAACGTTACCCATTTACTTAAAAAAGAATACATTTCAATGAATATATTATTATTACTAATAGATCAATTATCATAACATTGAATGGACGCATGTCGAATTTTTATGACAAATTATGTTTCTTTCTGCACGCGTTGTTTGCACAATCTTCGCGTCGCGTAGTCACGATCGTTTTAGACCGTGCCCCAGCTTAAGTATAGCCTTAAGGAAACGTACGCTAATTTGTCTATAATAACATATACTCCAATAAATTCTCCTACAAAATATATCATAAATATAAGATACATGGGCTATACTATTATATTATATTCTGATCGCATGGTATTATGTTCCTTTCAGGACCCTGCCAAATCTGAGACTGACTGTGGGTTTGTCGACGTCAAGCGCGAGTTTGACGACGACATAGTACACCCATTTTATGATGAAGATCCTGAACCAGGATGCTCGTATTCAGATTACAGACCAGTACAACAGGTATGTCCGATTTTAGATGTAAAGATTTCAACTCCTCGGTGACAATTGTATTCTATCTCAATTTTGGGTCAGCTATAACTATGTCACTTCTTCATTGAGGTAACTCTATTTAGATAGAGTCATATAATTACTTGAATTAGTTTAGTATTTGATCGTTGTACCTGTGTGTGCTAAAGAAACTGATGACTATATTATTAAGATTTTTTTATTACTTATCACATTTGAAACCCACCATCACTCCATAGTTTGTATGTTCATTTTTTGTTAAATACCAAAGCTATTCCGTTTGTGTGAAAGCATTCTTTTGTTTTAGCTATTCCCCTATCACCCTTTTTCACACACTATAGTAACTAAGTAAATTACTTTACTGGAAATAAAATTTGTTGGACTGTTTCAATTCATACCAAAAAAAAGTCATTAATATATTACCACAACATCATGTGACTTTGAATAATTTACTTTGTAGGAACAAGGGTAATTTATCATATTTTTGTATTGATGTATTATAATTGTTACAATAAGTTAGCCGTCTAAACTGTCTATCTCGCTCTAAAAGTTAACACAGTCAAGAGAGGGGCTGCTAAAACATTCACTTTTTGACAGTTTGGTCTGTTAACTGATTGTTCCAATTAACTGCCTCAATATATTAATATAATAAGCCATCCTCGATGGCAGCTTTTTGTATAGAATAAATGGGCTGGGATGCATGAAGACTATTTTATCATCATCAGCTTGTATCTATCTACTACTGAATGAAGGCCTCTTCAAGATGATTCCACTTCTCTCGGTCCTGTGCGTTGCGTTGGCACGTACTTCCGCAAAACTTTATCATTTCATAGATCCAGCAGTCTCTAGGTCTACCTTACGGACGTTTTGTACCTCTTGAGTACCATTGAATAACTAGATTTGTCCAACGATTATCCCTTCTTCGAGGAATGTGTCCAGCCCATTGAGGTCTTTAGCGCACTATATTACGAATGAAGACTATTTAAAACTTATTAATTCCAGCAATGAATTTCAAAGTCATTGACAATTTTTTTAAATTAACTTCAAAATCGAGAATTTTTAATGTAGGTACCTACAGAATAAATAAAAATATGTATCATTGTAACTATGAAAAAACTGCCTAATTATTTCAATAGATGTAGATAATATCTACCATATGCATGGTTATTATGTATTAATATTCTACATTTATAAATACTGTCATGTTAATATAAATATAATTATTAATATGTAATTCCTAATTGCTTTATGATGATAATATATCAAACTTTTCAATCATGTATTATATTATTATTGTATAAAAGGAAAACTGTTAAAAAAATAAATGATAAGTATTACATGCGTAAAATAAATATATCTGCATCTCTGTAAACTTAGTTTCATCCAGTATATAGCAATACTTTATAGTTGTCTGGCAACACATATTGCGTTCAGTGATCTTCACTCTCTAGTCAAGAATTTAGTCAGTCGTATGACCAATAATGACTGACTTCTGATTCCTCATGATATTGTATTAAATTCCTAATAACTGACTTCATGCAGCTTCAGTACCTCAATATTTTATAATAATGTTTTCTGATAAGCAAGGTATATTAATTTATTTGATTTATTTTTTAACAGAGAATTTCTTACCTAGTATAAATATCTTTTAGTATGATAATTAACATCTGTAGTATAGTTGTCAAGGGGTGAAGGGTAGAAGTAGGCTGTTGAGATCAAGCGAATAATAATATTTGAGAAATTTTGGCACGCGTACGTGAAAAGTTCGCCAACCCTGGTATCTTCTTCTTCTTCACCCTGTCACGTCCCACATTGGGACACAGGGCAAGCACACGTTGGCGCCACTTCCCTCGGTCCATCGTCAACTCTTGCGGCTCCCGCCATGATGTACCTGCAGCACGTAGTTCATTCTTGTAGTACCGCTGCAGGGTGAGGGAGGGCCGGCCACGGTGACGGAACCCTTCAGGCTGTGCCATGAGGGTACGAAGTGCCGCACTCTTTGGCGGCATCCGGAATACGTGTCCCAGCCACGTAAAACGTCTCTTCGTGATAACTTCAATCACCGAAGGCTGTTGTGTCTGCTCACGAACTCGGGTGTTTGTAACGCGGTCGGACCAATGTACCCCTAAGATTCGGCGGAGACATCGATTCTCAAAACTCAAAAGCCGACTCTTGAAGCTTAGTTAAACAAACGACATTTGGTCCTCGCAGAATACAGTCTTGACCTCCATGCGGCTCCAAGTTGTTTGAACGCAGATCCCGCCACACCCATGCGGATTCCAAGCTCATTAGAAATGCCACCATCATCGGCAACTGTGGCACCCAACTATTTGAACCGGGACACCACAAGTATTAGGATGCGTGCAGTTACATTTGTGTACCTATTGTTATTTTCAGTCGACAACTACAAGCTTTACTAAATCTGAGATTGGTTATGAGAAAGTCGATGTCAAAGACGAGTTTGTCAATAACACTTTACGCCAATTTCACAATGAGGACCCTGAAGTTAATTTTTCTTCACCAGAAGGCAGTCTGGAAGATCGGGTACGTTCAATTATATGTATATGGCCAGCGCCATCTTTAGATTAATAAAGCCCGACCATATCTTTTTGCACAAGCAACGATTGGTCCACTGAACAGCTGTCAAAATCAGATCCCAGATTGTTTGACACATTGGTTCGCTCTTTCTCGTTTCAAATTGAATTATAAGAAATTCTCAAATCAAGTATATTTTTAACTATCAGTGTTTTTTATAAATTATATTCATTTCTGTTATTCATCAGCTGTCAAAGTCAGACTAGTCCTTCACACAAAAACCGCTAGCAATATTATCGATTTCCAAAAAATATGTAGCTTTGATCTATGCATTACACTTGTAAAAGGTGTGTTAATGCTAGTGTATTATTTATCATGTAACTCATCTATCCAAATCAAACCATTCCTTGTGTGAACACGACAGAAGCGTCAGTATGAGCACTCTATAGAACAATGACAGGGAATGACAGGTCATCCATTGACAACAACGGGAGCGGCCGAAAAAGTAGGAGCAGTCGTTGTGAATGTATCGGCTTTCTGCTTGAGTCGGCAATGATATGAACCAAAAGTAAATATGTCACTGTAAATATCAGAATTGTACCTGTAGTATTCTGGTAGGGCGGAGGATAGGTATTGCAGATGTAAGACAGTAGTTCTTCGTGATGATGGAGAAGACGAGATTTTATTTACTATTTCAAATAATTACAAGGGTACAATGGATGCAATACAAAAAACATAACGCCAATTTGGTGCGATGTGTCTTTAACGGAAACCTGCAATCGAGTGAGATGTACAATCGATTCTGACCGTCTTACTATAAAATAATATGTTGAAATCATTATGAAATAATCTCTGACGACCATGTGCGATCCTGATCATGCGAAATGGATGTCTGCCACTTGCTCACCCTGTTAGGTCCATACTCTGACTCAGCGCTATCCAACTTATTTTAGGCCGCGGGCCATTTATTCTTTAGCAAACATTTCGGGACCAATGAGGATAGGTAAATGAAAAGTCAGTTAATGTCAATTCAAAAGATAATTTTTATACAAAAAAAAAATCAAAAATAACACAACTAGAAATAATTAAAACATTAATATTTTAGGTTTTTTTTTTGTAAAATTTTTATTCATCATAATGTCCGGCGAATAAAACTAATTAGTCATATGTATTTATTTGTAACACAATATTTTAATTCTCATCAACAAACTTATGATTTTTTTATGCTGGAAAATTAAGCAGTACATTTCTTTGTTTTGAAAGAGTTTTTTTTAATATTTAGGTAGTGTTATGTTGAAATGTTTTCATATTTTAATTTATGATGGGTAATTCTCTCCCCAAGTTTTGATATTGTACGTGAAAAAGTTATATTATATAATAAATAATGTTATAATATTGAGACCTGGGTTACAGGAATCCGACAGGAATCCGACGACAGCCACATTGAACTTAATTTGATTGAAAATTTTAATTTTATATATTGATTTTGATATAATAGTAATTTCTTTATAGAATTCTACCCTAAGAATGGTCACAGAACGCTCCAATAATTACGAAATTCGATTGAGCAACATGGATGTAAATACATATTTCAAAGTGGGTGATATAGGAAATCACTCGGAACCTACATCCGAAGATATTCAAGAAAGGATGATACAGCGCCCTGAGATAACTACAGATGAAAAAAACATGAAGCAAGAACACACCGGTGTAAAGCAATATCATTGCAATGATTGCTCATTTAAATGCTGGCAACTCAGTCAACTTAACATACATAAAATGACACATAGTTTTGAAAAAGCACATCAATGTCCTGTTTGTCCCTTAAAATTTGCTTTTGTTAGTGCGCTCAAAAGACATACAATAATTACGCACATTGATGAAAAGCCTTATCAATGCGATGTTTGTTCATATAAATGCACGCAAAGTAGTACTCTCAAAAAGCATAAAAGGACACATTCTGGTGACAAGCCATATCATTGCAATGTATGCTCATATCAGTGCTCGGACTTAGGTAATCTCAAAAGACACCAGGTAAAACATGTCGAAAAAACAAATCAATGTGCTTTTTGTTCATTAAAATTTACGTTGGTTAGTGATCTCGAAAAACATAAAGTGATACACACTCGTGAAAAACCTCATCAATGCGATATATGTTCTTACAAATGCACGCGAATTGATATCATGAAAAAACATAAAAGGATGCATGCAGTTGAAAAAGCAAGTCATTGTAAAGAAAGTTCATTTAAATGCTCAGACATAAATACTTTAAAAACGAACGAGAAAACACACATTGATAAAAAACCTTATCAATGTGGTTTTTGTTCATTAAAATTTACGTTGGTTAGTGATCTCGATAAACATAAAATGATACATTCTGGTGAAAAAGCACTTCAATGTGATGTTTGTTCATTAAAATTCGCGTTAGCTAATGATCTCAAAAGACATAAGAAAACACATACTGTTGAAAAACCTTATCATTGCGACATATGTCCATATAAATGCACAAACCTGTGTATCCTTAGAAAGCATAAATTGGTACATTCTGGTGAAAAACCATATCATTGTGATGTATGCTCATTTAAATGTTCGCAGATAGGTAATCTAAAATCTCATAAAATGACACATTCCGGTGAAAAACCTCACAAATGCGATGTTTGTGGATCCAAGTTCACGCAACTTTATACTCTTAAAAAGCATAAAAAGACACGTCATACTAATAATTAATCACAATTATTGTCAATACTAGCACACAACAACGGTGACGTAGAAAAACAACGTTGCTGGATATTTTGTCAATGGCGTACATACAAAATATATAAACTATTATAAATATGTAGAGTAAGTAGTTTTTTTTATATAATTAAAAATATTTCAGATAATAAATTGAAGATTATAGTGTCAAATATTGGTCTGTCTTGTTATAGGACCCTGATCATATTATGAGTCCGCTCGTAAATGGTTCAAGCCTCTGTGGACTCCTCAGTCATCCTCAAATGGCGAAAATTTGGAGTTGTGGCTTTAACTACATGTCAATTAATTCCATTTTCCCCAATCGGGCTTCTAGCAGACGTCAAAACGCCTTTGGCTTCAAAGTTCTGTAAGTTTTTTTGAGCAGATTTTTCTCAGTAATTTATCATGTCAACTAAATATACGTTTAATAAACACAATGCAAGCAATTCCTTTACTTGCTTTAGTAATATAAGGTATGTAATGTATTATATTGTCATTTTTTCAATGTATGATGATTTGAAACCAACGCAGTAGCTACATATTATTAATATTCTTTTAAAAATTAGTGGTAGTAAGTATAAAAATAATTGTAAAACTATGTTCAATAGCCACGTAATATCAATAAATGTTGTTTTAAAATTATTCATTATAAATTTTTCATTCGGTATAAAATACACTATTTATGTATATTGTTTCCAATCCCGATATTCTGAAAATTTAGAACTTACATGTCTGCGTTAATTTGGCCGAAAGCTGTTTCCTCATGTCAGGTTCACCAGGCACCAATAGGGAGGGCTGTGCGGCTGGTCAATGCACTCCCTAGAGATGTTAGAAATTTTAAGCGATGAACTCTGTTTTTTAAAATTTATTGTTGAATTTGTATTTTTTTTAATTATTTTTATAACTTTATTTCTTTTCTATAAAATTATTTTGTGCTTTGTTTTTTTTCTCTACCTCTCGTTTTTTTGCTTGTACTTTTTATTGTAATTGTCGTTGTGAACGTCTTGAATTAATATTTCTTTATATTCTCAACCTGTCATTTTAAATAAAAAAAAAAAACTTTTCACATGAATAATAACGTTCAATTATTTTGTATTCGCGGAGTTTCGGAATAATATACAAAAAGTCGTTAAATAATTTAAAAAAATAATTGTTTCATCGTGTTTTATTTCTCACTAAAATAGGTACACAATCTACCTGCATTAAGTATTAAGTACAGAAATTTAATGCGCATGAAAAAAAAGTTACTAATTGCATTTTTTCTATACATTTAAAGCTGTTGGACGCATCGATATGAACTAGCTAAGAGTATGGGATAGAGACCAACCACCAGCGCATGTTTTAACCAACGGAGTACCTAGGTACCTAAATATTACAGCTGATGAGCATCGCAAGTATAAATAATTACAAGAGAAAAAGAACTTTTTATATACAACGTTTTTAATTTTTTTGTTGAATTATTATATTCAATATGCTCAAACTTGTACTTGATATGAAGTAAAGAAAGAAATATAGAAAACTGAAATGTCATTTTGATTTCCATAGTAACGCACGTATATATTAATAATTTAGTTGCTAGGACCACCCCTTTAGCAACCATTAATAGTCCAATATACCAATTCATACAGAACAGAATTAACTGGAAATGAATTTAATTCTGCTTAAAGATGGCTAAAAGTATTAAAAGAATGCACTGGCATCGTGTTCTGATATACCTATTCTAAAAGTTACAAATGTCTAGCTACTCGGGAAGTTAGTTAAAATCGATTGCAAGATTTGTATTGGGTAAACAACCACCGGACAAACAAGAATACGAGCTAAGAAAAACGTTGTAAAATAAAACACAAAACGTTGCAGTGTAGTAATTTAGTATTAATGAGGTCACTCATTTCTTGCCTTGTAATCTCAATTTTGTTTCGAAAAGAAAATTGGAAATCAATACACATTCAACAATAACGTGGCAAAATTCAGGTATCACTGTTCAAAAGTAAGGATATGTTTAATGCCAGCGTTCCATTGGCGAGCCAAAAGTCCGAGGACAATACATCGTCCGATTTGTCAATGCTCTGCTACTAATCAACGAACGAATAAAAAGTCAAGCTGTCGTTATGTCTTCCGATAATCCTATAATTTAGTGTTATTTATATGTAGACTTGCATACAATAATATAGCAGTGAAAACAATACAATTTTTATTTATGAATATCATAAATACAAATTGGTAAATAAAAATTGGTAAATCTCTCATTTTATAATGTGTAAATTAACAAATTGATCAATGAAAATGTTTCGGTAAGAATTATCGCGCAATAATGTCTAATCGAATTTGCATAGTGATCGAAGGACGAAGTCTGGCAACTCGGAGAGTAAAATATCAGATATGTTTGAAATCCAATGAGCCGAGTCTGCGAATTAAAAGACCGCAGATCTGGGGTGCTCCACGCGAAAAAAAATCCAAAGACTGTAAATCATCTGACTTGCGTGCCAATGGAGCGCCGGCTTTATACCAATAAACGAGAAAAAAATATTGATTTTTACAATGAAATAATCCACTGGGAAATGAGATAATAAATTGAAGTTTTAAATTAAAATATGTTTAGTAACGAATTTAATTAAAGCGGATTTTGAAGATATTATGCAAATTAAATTAATATTATTATTTCACTATAGATAATAATATACCATCATAAATGGCCCGGTGTTCGAAATTAGAACTAAGTTCATCACAGTATAACAAGTATTGAATGCTATGTCAAACGTTAGCATGTGGTGCCCTCACTCGGCAGACAACTTATACTGATGGAGCTAAGTAACTTTTGCTTGACACCCCACGTCGAGTACTTTTAAAAGGCTTTATCTGAGGTGTGGTTTTTTTAATGAACATTTCTTATATTATTATCTAGTGTGTTTCACTTTTAGCTCACAATTATTTTTTTTGATTAAAATAATCAGTTTACCTTAATTATTCCAGAATTAACTTGTATGGACTTGAGTATCATTTAATAAAATAAGTGATTCGATTATCAACAAGATATTAGATATTAATTTAGGGATCAATCTTTAACTGTCAGCAGATCATTGATCGGCGGATATTTTCACGATATCTATATTTTATAAATGAAACTTTCATTTACAATATTTTTGTGTGAGGACTGTGCGGGGATGAAAACATGTGTGCAAACACATTTAGTAGGAACATTGCTCGACACAAGAGCAAACATTAGAAATCGTATTTCATAATACTTGAATACGCTCACTTGATAGATTGTTTTTAGTCAGAAGCGTCAGAGTATGTGGTTTGAAGTACCTAGGTATTGAGTCAAAATTATTTTTTAACACATGTTTGAATTATCATAATTTTTCCAATTTTTTATCCAGTTCCCATTCAACACAGATACAAGTTAAAACTATGATCAAAATTATTAAAAAATTTTCTAATACGTTGTAAAGGCATTTTTTTTATATTGTTATATTGTACTTAATAAAAGTACACACCGAGTTTTTTTCAATTTTAATTACAGTCTATTTAACTTTTAAATCGATGTTTCTTAAATTTGAAAAAAAAATATATAAAGATATAATTATTAAGTAATTGCAGTATTTGTTTTGTGATCAAATTCACAATTGTTGTGTGACATAAATAATGGATTTATGTATTTTTTTATCGTAATTTTCATATTAAAACTTGCATCATAATACTACGCCAACCTACATAAATGTATTGAATTGTACACGTATTTTCGGAATGTTCAGCATTCCGTAATGCTGAACTCCAGATTTTGATGCTGAACTCCATTATAACTTTTTTTTTATCTTTCATTACTTTTGAATATATATTTATCCATTAATAAACTTTTCTAGCTATTTTTCGATAACAACTTTACTTAAAAACATCAACTTAATACTATGAAACTTATATCTAAGGCCGCGGACCTGGTGGAAACGCTCATGCAACGCGCGATGAAGTCTAGACTAATAAAATTATCCGCTCCAAATGCTTGGCCTGTCCCACGTAGGAGCGTCCTTTACCAGCGGTTTGAGCCAGTGGCACGTCACCTTTTCAATATAAAAATTTATTTTATATATTTAAAGAAATCGAGAACCTGAACAGAGTTGTTTGGATTATAACCAGAGGGTATTGTATGATCTTTTTGTAAAATACCCACATTGTTTGTAAACTGATATCGCTTAACAAATTCACATTAAAAACATTTGTAAGTCTACGCACGTATTCACCTGCACACATTGTTATCAATTAAATGTAGTCTGGGCAGCCCGTATCATACAGATTTATGAGATTTAATCAAAACAACATTCGTCAAGACCACACGGCATTACTTTTAGTGAAACAAAATCTGTAGACACGTCCACGCTCGCATGTTTGTTTGTGCGTTTGCATACGTTTTCTATTCGTGGCGAAATACAAAAAAAAATGCACATTTGTTTACAATAGTATCTATGAATTGTTTTTATACAAATGTTTACAAACAATTGATATGCAACTTTAAAACTGTTTATATAATGTTTTTTTATTTATCTTGATTTGGGACTTGGCATAACTCGGCACATGATGGCGGTTCCACAACGTTTTTAGTATTGGTGAATTTGTAATCATGTAAGAATTATTGCACCACACATTCTGCCCTGAGAGAAGCGGAAGATCGAGAAGGATGGAAAGTCTTGGTCGCTCAAAGGAAGACGAAATTCAAATTTGGTCACGATCCTCAGCCATGAGTGTACGACCAAGAAGAAGAAGAATTATTGAGATCTTGACTACACTCGCCTACGTAAACAAGTGTGTATTTTTATAAAGTGTTCATTTTATTATACATGCAAAGCTAAATATGGAAAATATTATGTAAATAAACATAAATAATTTACATAGCCCGACAGTCACTAGATCAAAATTGATAAAGGTTTATGTATATAATTCCCCACACAGAAGCGGGTTTTATTTGTATATGTAAAAATCCCGTATTTCACAAAAACAGTGAATTCTCAGCATATCTATAAGATTTTTTTTTTTTTTCTAGATGCCTTTATGGATACCTCGCATTTACTATCGAGGTTTCTTAAGCACTTTGGCACGCAAACTACTCTACTTGATGCTAGTCAAATGAAAATTGTGCCGGCTGAGAGAATATGCCTTATTGAAAACTGTTCTTCTACCCGCATCGGGTATTGCTAATTTGAATTCGGCCAGGGCCTATGATACCGCCTTGCAAAAACCCTGGAAAATTCTTAGTAGCGCAAGGCGGAGGTGATTCTGATGAATATTTTGTCGTATTCATTGGGAACTGAGGACTGCGATTTGTAGTCGAGTTTTTTCCTGTGGTAAAAGAAATGTCGCATTGGACTTATGTTCTAAGTATATACTTATCCTATCTTATATGATTGCAGTCACTGGATCTGAAAGGCATGAATCATCTTTACATGTCACCATTTATTATTTTTATTCTTTTTATTACATCAATACAGAAATTAAAAAGGGCATCTCTTCCGGCCTCGTTTGCCATGGTCCCCGGAAGGTCTCGAATGTCCGCATCTGCCATCTGTAATAAAAAGTTCAGGTTGTGCCGCTCCTTGCTAAAGATTTGACAATCTAGGAGTAAATGTAAGACGTCCTGGTCGCTTCCGTCGTCGCATGGACACTTTCCATCAGATGTTATTTTAAACCGGTGCAGGTATGCTCGCATGACTCCGTGACCTGTATCTCAAAACACAGTCCCTTATGCACCCTGACGTCTCGTGCTGCTAAAATTGAAGGTAAAAACTTTCGGGTCAACTCCCCTGTCGATGAGTTTATGTATCGTGAGTTCCATTCGTTTTTCACCATGTCTGAAATTGTAATTTTCGCGTAGCTCAGAGGAAATTTGTCATTAAGCTACCGCGGTCTTGGGTTCAGAGGCACCATGCCGAGCCAATTTGTCAGCTCTTTCATTTCCTTCTATCCCGGTGTGTCCCCTTATCCACTTGAAGTGCACCTCGGGGTGGCGCCGTCTCAGTAGAGCGGACTCGCTGTGAATAGAAAAGACAATCGGATTAGTAGACAACGGATTTCCAATTGCTTGGATTGAGCTTTTGGAGTCCGAATAAATACAAATACTATGGTTTCCGGTGAGCTTTCGCTGAATTGGATCTGAGCCTGCCCACTCCAGAGCGCATTGGATGGCATAGAGTTCGGCCTGCATTACCGTACAATAGCTGGCAAGGCGGTACTTACGAGCCGCTATCCCACCGCCATTAATGTATGCCACAAACCCTGCACCAGTACCGCCATCAATTTTGCTCCCATCCGTGAAAATCGGCATGTTATTGCATTCGTTGCTTTCCAACGTTGCAGGATAAGAAACCACTTCAGAAAATAGTCTAGCCGGGTGTGGCAGCCTTCTATAGTCCACCGGTTTTTCGTAAAGCCTGTCGTCAGGCAGAAAACCTGCGAGGCCCTCCTCGCCCTTCTTAGCTCTGTAAATGAGAGCGATTTGTTTTAAACGTAAATCTAGAGGCATAAGTCCTGCTAGAGCTTGCGTTGAATTGAGCGAAGCCGTTCGGTAAGCTCTGCATATTCGTATCGCTAGTGCTCGCTGAACCGTATTGAGTTTTTTTGCTATGTTTTTCCGTTTGGCAGCTTCATGCCATATGCTGGCCGCATACGTGATCATAGGCTCAATAGCACAAGTGTAGAGAATTCGAAGAGCTTCAGAAGATACACCCCATGTGGGTTTGGCCATTCTTGCTAGTTTGAGCGAAGTCACCGCGGCTCTTTTGCAGATGCTGTCCGCATGCTTTGACCAATTTAGTTTGTCATCGATTACAACCCCTAAAAGTTTAAGATCCCTAGAAAAAGATAGAGGTTGCCCATTCATCACCAGCGAAGGCGGAGAGATGCGCCTCCTAGTAAAGAATAAGGCCTTCGTTTTCTCCGCGGAGAAAGACAGTTTGACCTTCCTTCCCCAGGCCTCGACGCTCTCCAGCACGCTGTTAGTCATGGATTCTAGAGAACCAAGTTCTTTGGATTCCATAATCAGCAATACATCATCAGCAAAGGCCTGTGCGTGTACACCTTCAGGAAACGGCATAGAGAGAAGATCGTCGAGAACTATGTTCCACAGTACAGGGCCGCAAGACGAACCTTGTATGCATCCCTTTGATGTCTCTTTGGTAGCAGATGCTCCAGCATATTCGACGAAGACTTCTCGGTCGGATAGATAGTTTTTGATGAGCCTGAAAATGTTAGCGGGACAATTTTTAGATTTCAACTGTTGAAGAAGATATGGCCACCATGCGTTGTCAAACGCGCCTTTGATATCAAGAGATACCGCCACTACGAGCTGACCATCGCGGTTAGCCCCCCTGATTCTATCAATTGCTGCATGAAGCGCGTCTTCAGTACTCTTTTGAGGGGTGAAACCGTACTGGTATTCGCTGAGCAGATGTTTAGTCTGAAGTTTCCAGGAAACTCGATTAATAAATAATTTTTCGAGTACTTTACCGAACACGGGCAGCAATCCGATGGGCCGATATGACGAGACGTTAGCGTAGTCGTCCTTTCCCGGTTTGGGAATGACCACCACTCTAGCTACTTTCCAGATTTTTGGAAAATGACCAATTCGCAAACAAGCATTATAAAGAGCGACAACTATGCTAGGAACAGTTAAGAATGAATTGAGACAGATATCCGCCGTGAAACTGTCGTGTCCCGGAGTTTTAGCTGGATTGAACAGCCTCATTGTTCTTTCGACCTCCTCGAGAGTGAAGTTCTCGTCGTCATCTTCCTCTGAAGGAATCGAGGCCGCATTTCGGATCAATGTCTGTTGCTCCGTTTCGTTTGCAATACTGTCGTCTGGAAAAAAATACGCAAGAAGAGCCTCTGCAGATTCGAGAGCCGAAGAGGTCATGCGACCGTTGATTGTCAGAGTTTCAGGCGGTTTGAACGCCTTACTTTTGAGCAATCTCTGAAGACTAGACCATACATTCTCTTTTCCCTGAGCCGAGCAATGGCTCTTCCAGCTTTCTAATTTCGCTTCCGCAATTGCAGTTTCATACTTATTCTTTGCGGCTTCAAAAATCTGTCGAGTGAACGGCCGTCGAACCACGCCTGAATTTCGAAATTTTGTCCTTGCTACTCTAAAAGCCGTCTTCAGTGTATCCAGTTTCGGACTCCACCATGGATTACTTTTTCTTTGAAATCCTTCGCCCGAAGAGCGCACCATCGTGCTCTCGCATGCTGACTCGTTCGCCAATGACCATTCTTTGACAATGTTTTCGAGCTCATGTGCGTCTGTGACGCTATCCAAACTATCTACAGTGATACCGCGATCCTGAATCTGGGAAATAAGTGCAAGCCCAAAATCTATCCAGTTAGCCTTGGACGTCTTAAACAAACCTGGTCGCTGTTGATTGACATTTGAAGTTTTGTTTGCAGCGTAGCTATCTGCGGCCTGTAATGAAAAAACAATCGCATTGTGGTCGGATCCCAACGCTGCATCACGACATACTCTCCAATTTTCAACTCTGGTGAGCAGAGCGTTGGAACACGCCGTAATATCAATATAGCTTTCCAGCTTACGAGTTCCTCTGATCGTTTCAAACGTTGGGACAGAACCCTCGTTTAATATGTTTAGGTCGTGCTGTGCTAAAAAATCTGACACGGCTGTGCCTCTGCTATCAGTACGTCGACTGCCCCACCAGATGCTCTTTGCGTTTACGTCGCCTCCGAGTAACAGCCTGTGACCCTTTGAAGTGTTCATTAGCCTGCTCATGCCGGTCAGCGATTCATCGATGTGCACCGATGGCGCGCAGTACAGTGATCCGACCAGTAGCGTTTCTCCTAAGTAGTCGAGTTCTACAACAGCGCAACTATATGAGCTAAACTCGGAAAGTAAAATGCAGTGGGTTAGAGATGACGTTCGACGCACAAGAATAGCTGCCTTCACTGGATACAGACTGCTCGGCTTCTGAAAAATGATACCTGAAAAAAGCGACGAACGGATTTGACCCGTGTTGCCAGTGTACGGTTCCTGGATTAAAGCCAGGTCCACGTTATTAGATTCCATATACCTGATGAAAGAGACTGTGGCGACCTCACACCGTGCAAGATTCGCTTGTGCAACTTTTAGGTGTATAGCCATTATTGGTTTCCGAAGTCAGTTGCGGAAGTAGACTTGGCTTCTTGTTGGCGGTGCAATATGCATGCGCGCGATAGAGGGCTGTGACCCGTCGGAGCCGTCAGATGGAGCCGCCTGTTTTTCCGGACGCAGTTGACGCATGTCAACTTTCCCTTTTTGGGACACTCCGCAATTTTGTGGTCCCCCCCCACATCCCCGACACGCAAAGGCTTCCTTGCAAGTATGAGCAGTATGCCCATACCCCAGGCATTTCGTGCAATGCACAACACTAGAGCATGGCTGCACTCGAACCCGCTGGAAACCAACGTTCAGGCCACCAACTTCCACCATCTGATGATACAAGGAAGACTCCACCTCCAGAATGTAATTGGATTTGCCCTGGATGCGACCTTTTGTTTTGAACACAACCCTGAAGGAATCGTTCGGTGACGTTCTGATGAAGGCATTTTGATAACGTAGTGCAGTTATCAATTGTTCCCCATCAAAATTTTCCTCAATACCCTTTAGGACAACCCTCGGCCTTTTTAGTGAGCTGACCGATGCGGTGAGAACCTCCGAGCCGCTGACAGCGTCCACCAGTCTCCGGGAGTCGTCCTCGCTCATGACTTTGACGATGCACTTGTTGTGAGTCGCCCTCGCCAATGACACGACAGCGATCCCTAGACCGGAGACGTCCACCGTTTCTCTGATACATTTTTCAACCTCCTCGCTTGTCTTATTATTGTCTTTGCTTGTCAAAATCACAGCATGACGTGAACGAACTTTCCCCGATGCAGCTGCAGTCGAAGCCGGGAACTCCAAGACAGGTGTAATCTCAGGCTTCCTAGAAGATCGTGTAGCCCCGGAAACTTCCGCAAAGGAACGCTTTGCCGGTACGGGTCTATTGGGAATGACAGTTTCGGGTCTTGCGGAACTGGCTGAATGCGGCTGTGCTGGCCGCAGCGAAATGTTGCCAGCACTACGCGAATTTTTAGGGGTAAGGATTTGCGGTGACAGTTCACTCTCCGTGTGCGCAGGTGCTTCACTAAAGATTCCTGTGACAGGTCGGCGATCAGCTGAGAGCTGCGTTGTGTGACGTTTTTCTTGATTGAGCAGATCTCTGGTCGCCTCAGCACGCGCCTTAGATTTGATGAGGGCGCTCTCAAGCTCGCGTTTTTCCAGCTCTGCAGCCTGACACGCGAGCCTGATTACGCCCAGACTATTCGATATCGACTCCTTCGCTGACCGACTGACATTTTTGAGGGCTTCCAGTTCTGCGGAAGCCTTCGTAACCTCTGTGATGATGGTCACCAAAAACGTAACTGCTGTCACGGTCACTGTTGTCAGAGACGAAGGCGTCTTTTGACAAGTGGAATTAATCGTTGAGCCCTCGGCAGATTTGGCAGGCGATTTTTTACCCATTTTAGAACAAAGATGTTACCTACTTTAACAAATTTATTTCAAATAAGCAATTGGATCAAATCAGTTTGGCAACGCTGCGACTTAGGGTAGGTAGACAGACGTTACTAAACGTTATTAGAGCATACGTTGGTAGGTACTATTAACTACTACAAGTTACTAGTATTGCTAACTCATTCCCTCAGAACATCACAATAGCAATAATCGTCGCATACAATAATTACCAGCAAACAGATATGTTTTGAAATGAAGAATATAAAACCAATTTGTTTCAGGATATTGTTATTAGGTAGGTTAAAAAAAGGTTGATTTAAGGGCTGCAGTTCTGAGAATTTGTAACTTTGTGTTTGGAGCGAAGACTTTTGTGAATAGATAAATTTTTTGAAGGCTGCGAGGTTGTTAAGTTGACGATTATTTTTGTAGGTAGGTATGTATGGAATAATTATTTATCGGGCGGTCGGATCGTGCTTTCTAGAATTAAATGAATAAGTATATGGTTATATATTATATAGATAAAGTAAAGGCTGATGCTATGTTTGAAGGGGCTTTAAGTTACATATATAGTGTTGGATATTTTGCGAGCTACCTACTGATAACCTGTGGTACAGGACTAGGTATGTACTGAATTAATTTATTTTAAAATTTAATTTGAATTGAATTTTTATTTGAGAGGGCTAGGCAAGTGCTGTTTAATATAATATAGTTTCTGATAACGAGTTATGGTTTTAGAAAATTATGCTGATGGAGCTCAATAATTTATAGTACCTACCTATACTGATTGCAATGGAATTATTTAAGTGCGAATTGGTAATAGAATAGAGTAGAATTTACCGTTTGCGTACGAATAATATTCTTACTGTGATAGCTATGTGCGGGCGGTAGGTATGGTATTCTATCGAGGTAACGTATTGCATGCTATCGGTAGTGAGTTGGACTTGCTTCGATTTTAATTAATTTTTGAAGTTAGGTCAATTAAGTGGTTTTACAGATATAATTAGTATACTAATTGTAATGAAATGATTTTAGTGAGATAAATTGAGACTGTAATGTATGTACTTTAGGTATTAAATAGTGATTGATTTAAGGTAATGGTTCTATGGTGCAATTTTATTGTTTGTTAGATTACTTAGCTTTCGATCCCGAGCATCCTGGGAGGCGATCTCTGGAGACTCCGCGAGAACTGGGGCAATTTACACGGGCAAGCCGGAACTTATAGAATGCTCTGTCATATATTGTTTACACGATGAGCGCGTCTCCTTATTTCAGACTTATCCGGAGCCGCTCCTGGGCTCGCAGCAATCTCGGAAGAACGTTCGTCAGGATGCACGGTATTCGCGGCAATATAAATGAAGCGAAAGCCGAACACAAAAGTCGAATATTTTAAAACAAACTTTTCAACTCAGAGCGAGGCGGCTGGGTTCAAATGGTTATCGACTAGAGAGCAAATTCAGGTAGAGAAATAAAATTCGGGTCGGAGCGATTTGCGGATACGTGTGTTCGGTCCGAGCGCTAGGAAGCAAGTCCTATCTATAAGATTAACCGAACCAGAAAAAATGCCGAACTACTAAAAAAAACAATAAGAATTGAAAACTTTGAAATGTTTAGTAACGCACAAGCGCATTTTTTGAAACGTTAATAATAATCTAATATATAAAAATTAATATTTGTGTGTTTGTGTGTTTGTTTGTTCGTATTTAATGCGCGGCCATACCGTTCATCCGATTGCGATAAAACTTTGTAAACTTATTGCTTGCACTTGCGGGAAGAGTATAGGCTATACTAATATATAAAAATGAATGTCTGTCTGTCTGTATGTCTGTCCCGTATGCGTTCCTATACCATTCATCCGATTGCAATGAAATTTTGGTAAGTGGTTGTTCGTATGGTCCCTATACCATTCATCCGATTGCAATGAAACCTTCATCAGTTGTTGTGGTAACACCCGCAATGGTTTTTTTAATTAGTACAACCATCTTCTTCTTCTTCTTCTATTCTATATTCTTCTATTCGTATGCGTTTCTATTCCATTCATCCGATTGCAATAAAATTTTCGTTAGTAATTGTGCCTACACTCGCGAAGGTTTCTGAATTAGTACAACCATCTTCTTCTTCTTCTTCTTCATTCTATCTTCTTTTATTCGTATGGTCCCTATACCATTTATCCGATTGCGATGAAACCTTCGTCAGTTGTTGTGGTAACACCCGCAATGGTTTTTGAATTAGTACAACTATCTTCTTCTTCTTCTATTCTATCTTCTATTCGTATGCGTTCCTATACCATTCATCCGATTGCAATGAAATCTTGATCAACTGTTGTGCTCACGCCGCAAAGGTCTCTGAATTGTTACAACTATTTTCTTTTTCTTCTATTCTATCTTCTTCTATTTGTATGCGTTCTTATACCATTCATCCGATTGCGATGAAATTTTGACCAGTTGTTGTGAGCACGCCCGCGAAGAGTTCTAAATTAGTACAACCATCTTCTTCTTCTTCTATTCGTATGCGTTCCTATACCATTCATCCGATTGCAATGAAACTTTGGTGAGTTGTTGTGCCCTTGCCCGCAAAGGTTTCTGAATTACTACAATCATCTTTTTCTTCTTCTATTTGTATGCGTTCTTATGCCATTCATCCGATTGTGATGAAATTTTGACCAGTTGTTGTGCGCAAGCCCGCGAAGGTTTTTGAATTAGTACAACCATCTTCTTCTTCTTCTATTCGTATGCGTTCCTATACCATTAATCCGATTGCAATGAAACTTTGGTGAGTTGTCATGCGCATGCCCACGAAGGTTTCTGAATTAGAAAATCATCTTCTTCTACTATTCGTATGCGTTCCTATACCATTCATCCGATTGCGATGAAACTTTTGTAGTTGTGTGCGGTTTCTAAATTATTATTATATAACATACAAAGTTTGTTGTTTGTTTGTTCCATCCAATTTTGATTTTTTTTTATTACATATTTATAACATTAATAACGTTTTCATATTTTGGATTCGATTTTAATTTAGTGTTCTTATGTTTGACCTTTACTCCTATTATAATTATTTTCATATTGCCATATTGTATTACACAGATATTTTAATAGTAAAGAAATAATAACCTCTTATTATTTTTCAAATATCTAAGATAAATATAACCACGAAGCGACCCCGTGCGAAGCCGGGTACTTCAGCTAGTATTATATAAAATCTGGTAAAAATTAATTATACATTATTTTATTCAGAATTAAATAATATAATAAAATAATAAAAGGTTTCGCAGCGCTGACCGCGTATGGTTTTGACAAGAAACATGACACCTGACGTAATAAATTAAAAAGAAAGTTATTAGTTGCCGCGTAAGCAATCGGCATTATTATTATTACACCCATAACAAAATTATTTTGTCGCCAGCAATATAATAATAATATTTCATTTTATGTTCCGCATAATTAAAAAAATACAATGGAGCAGGAATAACGTAATTATAGTAGGTATGTATTTTTATTTAGTTAAAAATAGACATTTCCGATTTCAAAATTACAATATTTTGGACGTACCTGCTATAATACCTATAGACTTTTTTTATATCTTACATAGTGCGAGGACCAAAAACATACGCCAAATAGTTCGTCCGGCAAAGAAGCTTGGTTACCTACGAGGAATGGTTATCAACCATTCGCCGAATTCATTGGAACCTTGCTCTGTTACATATTGTGTACCTTGTTAATATCAAAATCAAGGTTAATGTGCATTTTAAATCTAAAACTATCGTAAATAAATTTCATCAGTGTACCTATATCAGTGGCGGGCTTAGAGACTTGATAAAGAATACTACCAACGTACCTAATAACAATAACAACGTATCTATTTCCCTATCCAATTATTATTGAAGATGACAGTGATGACACATAATATTGGTGGTTTATTTTTTATATGTACACGTACGTGTGAGTTGGAGGAATTCTGCATCTCTGCATTCGACATCTTCAGGCAATATGTAGGTAATCTTGACTCAATAGGTAGGTACCTACTTTGTTGTATTAATTTTATTATATAAGATATAATTAACTGCATTTATTGACAGTGTTTATTTACTATTGATGAGTGCGCATAGTGCCTGAAGATGCCGTAAGTCAAAAACCGGGTCGCAAAAAACGACTCAAATGGAATACATAGTACAAAACTTAAATGCATTAGATTATTTATACCTGTACATATTAAAAAAAAAAAAACTTAAAAGTATAGGTACATGCTAGTGTAATTTATAATAATATGGGCTTAGTAGGTATTTTCCTTCAAATAAAAATGAATAGCAAACTAAGACGCGCGTAAAACACAAACTATTTTGTGATCCAAAAGATTCATAGCAGCGGCTACCTAACGCTACCAATTGCAGACGTTTTTTGAAGTCGGGGAAAGGAAGGGCGAGGGAACAGTCAATTTTGTTTGACACACCGCTAGCTAGCCGCTCGAAACGCTGCAAATTCGACGAGCGGCCAGACTGTCTACCGCTCACTCTCCGCGCTTTCATGGTGGTACCCATACATTTTTTGGCTCCGCTCGACCTGGCCGCCCCTACGAGGCCCACAGGCTAAGACTCTCTCATACAATGCATGACGTTACACACATATGCCATTTCATTTAAAATTAGGTTTTATAATGATTACATTGAATTACAATTCTTGTTCTACTACGGGTAAATTATAGTATTCTGTATTATCATTCATTTACATAGCACAATTCACCACACACTAACAAAATAACGACTAACATTTTATTATCAAAATAAATAATTATTCTAATATATTCAAGCTCTGTACTATTCCATTTTAGACGTTTTTTGCGACCCGGGTTTCGCCTTTCGGCATCTTCAGGCGCCGTGTACACTCACCAAATGTAAACACACTGTCAACGAACTCTCTTTACTTTAGCTTATATAATAAATCAATACAATAAAGTAGGTAAAACTCCATTACCTACCTATCAAGTCAAAGGTTACAAAAAATACAATAAACAAATTATGAATAGTTGAAGTGTCAGTAAAAAACCCTATCTTATTAATAACAATACACTCGAAAGCATATAATAATAAATCGTCAAAACATAATAATAGATCATTATTCTTTATGAACAATAAAAATACTACATTCAAGAGGTGTAAATCGTCAATTCTAAGAAAAATAATTGATGGGGTTAATTAAAGAGATATTAGTGTTTTACTTTTAGATTCTTTTTTATAACATTTTTTAAAAAAGATACATATAAACTTACCTAATATAGACTTATACATACCTAAATCCTCATCCATACATTTGGTCGATAGTATTAATACATATTTATTGATTTTACAAAAATTGCAATCGTTCCATGGTGGACGTCAATGAAGGAAAATTTCTCCGGGGATGTATCAATAAGTAATGTGAGACCGAATTATAAGAAATAATCAAGGCTTGATACACACATTCGAAATTCTGCGGAAAATGTTTCTTAGGATGATCCTATTCAGGAGGCACCCAATAATCACTTCGTTTTCGTCTACATATACTATAAAGATCGAGAAGGATGGAAAGTCTTGGTCGCTCAAAGGCTGGCGAAATTGAAATGTGGTCACGATCCTCAGCCATGAGTGCACGACCAAGAAAAGAAGAGAGATACTATAGTGTTCAAGGCAGCATCCATTTACGTACTAACCAAGAAATTTCCAGGATATATCATTGAATGAATGAACTCGAATGATGCAATTTTATTTTATTAAACCACATCGCATTGATGTGGTTTTTCACCAGTATGGTTCAATTTATGTTTTTTGAGTTGATTTTTTGTGATGAATGTTTTAAAACACACATTGCATTGATGTGGTTTTTCACCCGTATGTGTCATTCTATGTTGTTTGAGTTTACTTTTTGTGATGAACTTTTTAGAACACACATCGCATTGATGTGGTTTTTCACCCGTATGTGTCATTTGATGTAACTTTAGTTTACTATTTTCGATGAACTTTTTAGAACACACATCGCATTGATGTGGTTTTTCACCAGTATGGTTCAATTTATGTTTTTTGAGTTGATTTTTTGTGATGAATGTTTTAAAACACACATTGCATTGATGTGGTTTTTCACCCGTATGTGTCATTTTATGTTGTTTGAGTTTACTTTTTGTGATGAACTTTTTAGAACACACATCGCATTGATGTGGTTTTTTACCACTATGTGTCATTTTATGTGTTTTTAAATGTCCATTTTGCAGAAATTTTTTAAAACACACATCGCATTGATGTGGTTTTTCACCAGTGTGTGTCATTTTATGTTTTTTGAGATTACTAGTTGAGATGAACTTTTTTAAACACACATCGCAATGATGTGGTTTTTCACCAGTATGGGTCATTTTATGTGTTTTGAGATAACTACTTAGAGAGAATATTTTAAAACACACATTGCATTGATGTGGTTTTTCACCCGTATGTGTCATTTTATGTTGTTTGAGTTTACTTTTTGTGATGAACTTTTTAGAACACACATCGCATTGATGTGGTTTTTTACCAGTATGTGTCAATTGGTGTGTTTTAAAATTACCCATATGCAGAAATTTTTTAAAACACACATCGCATTGATGTGGTTTTTCGCCAGTGTGTGTCATTTTATGTAATTTTAAAACACTATTTCTGATGAACTTTTTAGAACATACATCGCATTGATGTGGTTTTTCACCAGTATGTGTCATTTTATGTTTTTTGAGATCACAAATTTGCTGAAAATTCTTTAAACAAACATCGCATTGATGTGGTTTTTCAACAGTGTGAGTCCTTTTATGTATTTTGAGAGTACCAATCTGCTGGAAATTCTTTAAACATACATCGCATTGATTTGGTTTTTCACCAGTATGGATAATTTTATGTCTTTTCAGTATATTATTTGCGTTGAACTTTTTAAAACACACATCGCATTGATATGGTTTTTCACCAGTGTGTATCATTTTATGTTTTTTAAGGTTACCCATTTGCAGAAAATTTTTAAAACACACATCACACTGATGTGGTTTTTTACCAATATGTGTTTTATATAACTTAGGATGCTGAGACTCCGTGCATGAAACGTAGTGATGATTTAGATGTTTTACGGTGTCAAACACTCCACAACAATTGTTACAAATAAAGTTACGTGGAAAATATGTAACTCTTCTCAACTTAATTCGACCCTCTTTTGGCAAATATAATTTCTGAAATTCATGTTTGATGTTCTGTTCATCAATGGTTATTTCCGAATGCTGCAACATCATTTTTATGTTTTTATTGATTGCATGTGCTATTTTGTTGTTACTCGGGTCATTATCAACAGAATATTTTTTAACGATGTCCAATGGTTAACTCTTACGTACTGCAAAACATTTCTGGGTAGAAATCTACAAAAAGAATGGGAATATTAATATATTCAAAGCAATACGATGTAAAAAATATCAATAAAATATACTTAATATGTTCCAATGTTTCCTAATATAGCACTGATACCATGTCGTTTGTTAAGTGTTTTTCTGTCAAATCGATACGTTACACTGCGCTCACTTGTTGATATTTTTATATATATATATATATATTTTAATTGTGGTGAACATTACAAATTATTAATATAAGACGTTCACAACATGACATTTAGAAGAAAATAAATATTAATAAAAGAGTATTACATATATATTAAAGAAAAAAAAGATGACCATTAAAACAGTAGAATTAGTGTGGACATTAAAAAATTAAAATAACAAGGTAGTCACCGGATGAGCTAAGCAGACCCTATTTTAAGAATTTATAAAACATTGCCCACTTATACTCATCCTGACGCAGGTGAAATATGTCAATATCTAAAGTGATTTGGTTGTACAAACTTATTGCCCAACAAACAAAAAATGGATGCACTCGATTTCTAAGATAATTATCAGAGACACGCAAACAAATATTACCAAGAAGTGCAGAGTTTTCATTTACGTATAAGTCGGAAAAATATGTAGCTAAATAAAAATACTTCTAAACTTTAAGGGGTACATGCTCAGCGTAGGTCAAAATGGAGCTTTTATTGCATTTTCAAACCATGATACTGGACATTCCTTAAACGTGGTAGATAATCTATTTATATAATTTTGAAGCCGTATTATCATTTATATTTATCTTAAACATTTGATTATTTTATTACATAAAATTGTATTCTTTTAAGCCTCTCGCTCTAATGTTTTAGAATATAGTCATATTTCGGTACATGAATGTGCAGTGGTGTTAAGATTCTTTACATTTATTAATTTTTAAACGCAATTATAAAACTATTAGTATAATTAATGACGAGATAATTTTAGTAAAATATTTACGATAAAAAATTATATTGTTAATCTCTGTGATCCCAAATTTGACAAGAATTAGGCATTTTATTATTCAAAAAAAGGCAAGATTAACACATTTGAAGATAATTCTAAAGATACTAATTATAAGCTATGTTTTTGACCATTTAAGTGTGATGCACATCCTACGAATAATGATTGCTTTATAATAATTATTGACATAAAAATAAGGTATTGTTTTTTTGAAAAATTGACAAACTAAAGCTGAAGTAGGGAGTAAGATCATGTTAACGCGCGTGTTTGAACATGTACCGTTTTAAAAAAAAAGATTTTTAATTTAATTATTTTTAATTGATTTAAAATAAATATAAAGGATAATAAGGCTTCAAAATCATATAAATAGATTATCTACAACGTTTAAGGAATGTCCAGGATCATGGTTTGAAAATACAATAAAAACTCAATTTTGACCTACGCAGAGCATGTCCGCCCTTAAGTTACAGTATGTGAGCATACCTAATGATCAGTATACCTAGCCTTGCAATTCTTCATGAACAGAACCACTCAAACAACAAACAATAATAAATTATCCAAATTTACTTGGAAAATCTGTTGTCGATTTACGCAACTTATAACTTCAATTTACCGCAAAATTGCGTTTAGCGATGACGCTCATGTTTGCACGCGTTTGTTAATAAGGAAAATTGTCCACACGAAAAAAGACTAATCCAGAAGACTCCCTAGAATTCATTACATCTAGAGTAATGCACCATTTCATGTGGTTTACGCGCTGGTTGCATCGACGCACAATTCTTCAAAAATGGGGCCAAAGCTCACGTTAAGGTCAACGGAAATCCTTGTCAAACCATGATTAATATTTTGATTTAAATATTATGGATTTATTTTAAAAAACGGTGATTTATTTTCAACTAGATATAATAAAAGTAGACCAAATTGGGCACCCAGAATTTGGTTAATTGAGAATACTAAGGCCACATGCCCGACATCACTTTCTGTTAATGCCATGAAGGTATCGATTTTTCGAAAAATAATATTTTTTTGTAAATTGTAACTTGTAGTTTTTTTTACAATTCAAAGTTTCATCGGATTTAAAAAAAAATAACTATGTAATGTAACATACCTGGTCTAATGGCTTGTATTGTAGATTAGAGGAGCCAGGTTGAGTTAATTCAGCATTAATTTGGCGAATTGCATTATCAACAAATTCTTCATTGATGTTGACTCCCTCATCATTATTCTCATACTTAATATTCATCAGACCGTTTTCACACTTCTGAAAATAACAACATTATTAATATTATGTAACAGTATCATCATTACGATTAGCCAGAAAGGGTTTCCCAGAGCTCTTTCTTTCATCGCTGGCCCACAAATTATGACTTAATTTGGTAGGTGAATGTATAATCACCGAACGACATTCCAATGTTATGGCAATCCGACAAAATAGTGAAATCTTGTGGTCATTCTTGTTTGTTTTAGTTCAATTAAGAGTACATATTACAGATGGCTGGGTTAGTTTTTTAAAATCCATTAAGCCTTACCTATACCCAACCAAAATAAATAAAAAATATTCTTCCATCTATAAAATATCAAAAATTCTGTATGATATAATATATTGAGGCTTAGGTTCACAGGGATTTTGTTAAATTTTAAAAACTATCAGTAAATTATTTTGGTGTTACTTTAATGAAAATAAATACGTAGATACGAACGATGAAGTTTTGTGTGCACCATATTTATGTTGAATATTAGAAGCCTATTTACACCCTTTGCCGCTGGATGATACCCATTTTGTATTACAATATAATATATATATATAAGTTTAGTATAGTATACAGATACGTATCAGATGACAATGTATTATAATACATTATATACCTTACAACAATAATCAAATGAGCATATATATTAATTATATGAGTTACCTGTGAACCACTGCCAAACGTTGGCGCATCAAACTTTTCATACAAGTGACTGCTTTTGTCGACGGCTTGTGCGCATGGAAAAGTCACTTCACCTAAAGTCAGCGACGCATCGTGCATACGTTTATGGTACTTCAAAATGTGCGCAGTTGAAAAAAAATTACAACACACGTTGCAAACAAAATTTCTATCGAAAAATGAAGCTCTGTGTAACCTTAGACGGACTTGTTTCGCAGAAGTAAGCGCTATTTCCTTTTTGATGTCCATTTCTTGCACTTCAATTTCACCAAATAACTGTGCAGATTGTCTCTCAAAGATATCAGGTGCTATCATACAATACATGTCGCGGTTTACGAGCGGAGTCTGTCAAGAAATAAAATACAAACATAAATCAATCAAAACATTTACACTAACAATATAAAAAATAAAACGACATAAAGAATGTAAAGTTTCTAGACTATGACCACCTAGAAGAGCAATTTTTTACGAAGCAGTATCGAAGTCATTGTATGAGAAGGTGATTAGAATGTATGAAAAATTTAATTTCTAATTAGATTTTGACAACCGCGTCTGAAAGTGGCGGAGGCTTTTGAGCTTCATAAGCTTTGACGGTTGAGGCGCTAATTTTGACAGAAGGTAAACAGATTAAATGTCGGAACGTAATGTTAAAGGCTCTTTATTTATTGTTTTTTGTCTTTTATATATTACCGTTGGAAGTGTTGTTGTGTATTTAAATTCTCAATTAAGTATTTATTGTGTTTGGTTATACAGAAACATAGATATTTTAGCAATATTAGGTTTGTAAAATACACCGGAAGTTCCGTTCACATTGTCGTGGGTACTGAATATTGTAATAACACTATTATAAGGTAAAATATTGAAGTAAGCATGTTCTTTAACAATCAATCGTTTTAAGAATTCAGCGATAACTAATAAGTACTGATTAAATAATATGATAATGTCATTACCACATTTTAGGTTATTTTACACGTATCCAAAATGGAAGTGATTCACGCTGAAATTTTGTTGTTAAGAGTTGGTAACCGGACGGATCCATTCAAAATGACAGACGGCTTTTGTGAAACGATTCCGGTTATCGAAACCATTGGCAGATATATTCATTTCCAGGATGGAAAATCTAATGACAACTCACACTAGCTGTCATGTGAGCATAGACAAAAATAAAATGCAAACTCTTACGCGACCATAAATGTGCATTCAGTATTTTTGTTCCATTATTGGACACCGTTCGAAGCACAATGCCTCCTTTGAAGACACTGTTGGGTTTTGCTTCTTGTTTGCGAACCAATTTGTTCAAAAATTTCCTTTCAGGTGTTGAGTCTTCACGATTGAATAGGCACGTCAATGAGGTTTGATTTTGTCGCTACGCTCATGGAGACACCCTTAAGCCCGGTTCGGATCAGGCGAGTAGTTTAGTCGAGTGGCGAGAAATTTAGTAACTAAACGCGTACGAACAGACAAATTGAGTCGAGTACCTAAGTAAAATCATTTAGTCGAGTCTATCCATTCTGTTGTAATTTATCGGTCGAGTAGCGACCCCCACCCCTCACTAAATACCAAAGTGATGATATCGAATCGAACTCTATGCATAGAAAATTAGGGTGGAATCATGGGACAATACGACCAAAATCGGTGTATTGTTCGCATATGGTTACTAATTAATAATAGGTATCGGTTACTACGCTATAATAACCGACCTAATTCTACTGAACTCCTACTGTGTAAATGTCTCAAATATTAATATGAACATCTCACGATATATAAATGCATAAGAATCTCAATTTTTCTTAATCCTCAAAATATTATAATGTTCATAGGTAACGCAATATTATGTTGAGAATATGACATAGGTACGGAATATAATAAATGACTATCATTTTTAGGTTAGGTTCCGTCTGGACAGTTATTACTTTGACAGATCGTGAGAAGTGGTTGACGTTTCAAACCAAACCACTTCTGACGGTCAGAAAATGGTTTGAAGTTTGCTGGTACAGTGAACTAAACGTTAAATCTAAAACTATTCCGGTTTATTTATAACGCATGCGCAGTACGCCAGTTTTGACCTGTCAAACCGTTTAGCTGGAACGCCTAAATTTATGTTGTCATGCAGCATGGTAGGTAATTTAGTCAATTTGAGGCTTACATTAATGTTACAAAAAGTGTTGACAATAGAATTGGTCTATTCTCACCTCATTTCACGTAGATATTGCTTCCGTTTATGGTATTTTATGGCTGCAAGTAGTTATTTTTATAGACAATAGGCTTGTATTTCCTACATAAAAAGGACTTACGGGCGATTAATTTTATTCACCAAACAATTAAGCACAATTTTAGATAATCGCATTAATTATTACTTTACATTCGAATGCATGCGATGTATAAATCATCATATTTAAATATACTTCCGTGATTTAACAAAAGATTTATATACCTACTCAATACTGTCTCAAAATATCTGTTTTAGCAATCGCCAATAGCTCGAATCTACTCCGCAATCAATAAAGGAAACAAGTTTGACCGACTTATAATATAATGGTTCCTAATCAAGATTCAAAGATGCATTACAAATTCAAACCTTTAATATAAGACGGCATCAATGGAAGAAAACGGCACATATACCTACCTACAATTGAACATACCTGATGTATTGGCCTGTAATCTGAATACGAACAACCTTGTTGAGGACCTTCATCATATAATGGGTGTGATATATCTTCAATAATCTCGCGCTTGACGACAGCTGGTTGATTATCGAATGTTTTATCGGAGAGGTCCGCCTTATGGTACTGGAAAAAGCATTATTAAAAGCATATATAGCACTATAAAACCAATTCCAGTTTATGTAACGTCCGTACAACGATGTATAATAATTATATTTAATATGAATTGGTAGATAACCTAACCTATATCACATGTATGTATCATAGCTGTCAAATTGTATAAACATGTATTTTTTTTAAACAAAGTTTAATATCAACTTATGTTCCTACATAGTATGTAAAAAAACCACAGTTTACAATATCAAACTAATCATTCTTATTCTCAATTTAAATTATTGATTGTAAAGGAATTTAGTTTCCAAAAACTAACCTCGAAATTGCAACTTGAAGCGTCCGCATTCTCTTGCGTTACATGAAAGCGAGGGTCCGGGTTGTTTGGATAGCTAGTCAGCGTGTCAGAAAAAGACTTCCCTTCGATATCGGAGTGTTCTCCATTACATTCTTGCTTTACATCCATGTTAAGTGTAAATATGGCAGGAACAACGCGCGCGATAGCCAGGATACTTTCAGGGTAATGTTAGAAAAGTGTTGCCACAATACTTAGAAGTGTTTTCCGTCGAAACTAATAATATTTATAATAGATACATTACATAAAGTGTCACGGTCAAGTCTTGACACGGTGACACAATTTAATAATAATTGATTGAATTCAATAAAGATTTGTGTATAATTTTTCATAATATTATTGTGTTTTTTGTGTTTTTAATAATAAAATACTTACATCCATTTGAATTATTTTTTCTTACCCTGAATCCTAATAAAGTTTTTATTGCGGGAACTTTTTATAATGAAAATACGTTTATCATAAATTGGTTGTAAGCTTGTGTTGATATAAAAAAATACTCAGTGGGGTGTTTTTATGTCCAAGTATGGCCCATTTGCAGCAAAGTGTACCTAATTTCACAGAAATAGAACTTTCTCTCACAAAACGAGTACACACTGACATTTCGAGGACTTAGTGTCAAACAACACTATCTACAAAAGTGCAACTTTACAGGAGAGCCAAAAATCGTTATTTTAGATTCTTGTAACACAACAAGGGAAATGTTTATTTAAAACCTAATGTTAATATTTTATAATTTATTGTGTATTGTACATTTATCTTGCTTATGATGATGTTAATTTATAGGGATAGTTTTAAAAAAATATGAAAACAAGGGTAACTTGTGTAGTTAGCGTTAAACTTTACTGACGATTTAATAAGAAATTAGAAAAGATTGACATAACGTTGTTTGACTATCATGTAGCCATAAATGTAAAATAACGTTGTCTCATAAAAAAACACTTTTTTTTAGATAACGTTGTCTGACTTTAAACACTCGATTTGTGTGCTACCTCTGGGAGGAGTCCAATCTCTTTGGAGTCATTGCAGTAAAATTTCATGAAGCAGACCTTTTGAAAAATGTGGTTTTACAGTGTGAAGCAGTCACGGCGGTTTCTATAATTTTAGGTATTAAGAACTTGCAAGTGTCAACACACCATCTACAGCCATTTTACATTGAATGAGGTTGACCACTTGACTGTAGTGCTATTTACACCATTATAAATAAAACAGGCCAACGGACTTACAACGTCGACAGCTGGTTTAAATATTTTGCTGTATTTTTTTGACTTGCTTGAGGCACTTAGACCATAGTTGAAGTTATTGGCGTTAGTATGTAGAACACTTTTCTATAAAAATGTCAGTTTTTTTTGTTTTTGGTTCTTAGCGCCTTAAGGTATATTAATTTTAGATGAGTGTTGCCGCAATACGTATAATTATCTATGGCCGAAATATGTACTGAAAAGTATATTACGGACAATAATGTAGCATAACAAACAATTATTTATGAATAGGTAGGTACCTTAAATAATTTAATTGTTTATTATTATTGTTGGGCTTTGTCAAACGTGCTTCCCGGGTCTTCTCGGATGTGAGGTACCGTCAAATGGGGTTATTCCGCCCTCCAAGTGTAATTCTGCCTAGTAAAAAATATTTTGTTTGTATGGCCACTACTTATTTTTACACTAGGGTAGACAAAATATTTCTTTATAACCTTATTCTCAATTATTGTCAGTTAGTCATATTGTACATTTTAAACATCTATAGCTTTACATTAGTTAATATAAAACTTGATTTTTGTAAATGGTGTGTGCACAGTGACGTCCCTAGACAAAATGCCGCCCCTAGGCAGTGTCAAAATGCCGCCCCATTTTTTTTATCATCCTTTCATTACTCCAATATCTAAAAAATGTGTTGTATGAAGCATGGCCCCCTCATCCTGAAGCGGGCCCCATGTTAGGATCTTTGGCGCCCCCCCCTTTACCTATCGCTAGAGATAAAAGCAGTGTGACGCTCTACAGTAATGTTTTCCAAATGGTGTACGCGTTAAAATTGATGTGTATATTTAGTGTTTTTTTGTATATTTTAATACATACACTTGAATTATGGAGTTTTTGAGTATCGCTAGTCGCTACACAATTATAAATTGTATTGTGTAACCACATAATTTTAAATAATATCATTATTGAAGGAAAATAGCGCCGCAGGCGAATTTTTTGCTATTAGAGTAAATTTGTGATATGTGTTTATCTCACTTATCGAGCCCGGGCCCCAGGCTAGAGCCCTGTCAGCTTCCCCCTTGTGGGGGCCATAGTATGGATACATTAATAATAAAATATACACCTACCACTAAGCTGAAACATACAATTTAAGATATCAATAAATAAATAAGCGAATAAATAATTATAATATAGTTAGACAATTACCCAAATGACCAGAGTCTGAGATGCATTGTTCGATGTTTGTATCATTTAGTAATACCTACGCAGATGTATTATTTTCACACGATTTTTTCTATGCTATTATTGTACCTGTACATGTAAACAAAATAATTTTCCTCATTATTTTTTTAAGATAACCTAAATTTAATCATAAATACACTATTAATTAATAGTCTCAACATTCAATCGTTGATGATTGAAATAAACTACAAATCCACACTATTATCAGCAAAAAATATGTTTACAAAAAAAACGACTTAAAAGAAGGTATTGCACAGTATTGTATTCACAGCACGATACATATGATATAATCTAGGTAGATACCTACTAGTGTACATTTTTATTACAATTAGCTGGTACTTAACGTTAATACCTATTATATGCACGAATACTAATTGATTATGTCAAATGTCAATAAGGATTAATAATCATTATGAATATGTATCTATTTGCAATAGGTACATCCGGCAACTTTTAAATCCCGCGAGTGACTGCAAAAATATTTGCATAAATTAAAAAATACGGTATGTACTCGTACCTACCCATAAATCTCTACCATAAATTCTCCTTGTTTCGTTACCAACGTTGAAATATATAATATTATTTTCTTTTAATAACTATGGCGCGACATAATTATTGGCTTTTGCGCAGTATACCTACCACAGTTATGAAAGGAACTTTTTAATCTGAGTAAATGACATTATATTATTATGACTGATTTATTATTCGTTTGTGGTGTTTACATTTATAAAAATCTTCATAATGTGTCTAGGCGCCAAGTTTATTAGCATTTTTATACGAAACCGAGCAGTCAAAAATAAAATAAAAAAATCACTAGCGGAGCGTGGCGACATCATACTAAAATCGCTGCGAGTACCTACTGGGTAATAATAATAAAAAACCATCCGGAACAAAACATCTCCAACGCTCTGGTAATAATAACTAAGTTTAGGTAGCTATTTCTATATAATACCAAATGATTCTCCTCGATTTGCCGCCCTTCGAGTATCTGCCGCCCCCAAGCGACGCTCAATCTGCCCACCCCCACGGGACGTCACTGTGTGTGCATATGCAGTTCCGTCAACTGTCGAAAAATCATCATTTATTTACCAGAAATACAAAACGTACGATATTGATATTTTTCCCTCCATTCCATTATATGTTAGCAATTAGAATGCATAGCTATATGTATATAAATTGAATTTTAAAGACTTAAAATACGCCAGGCGGACTTGTACCGAAGACCGACATGAAGTTTTATGGGTTATTCCGCCTGGGGTAGGGTTGTCAAAACACTTTTTAAAAGTATTATTTTTTATTGTCTATTATTTATTAGTAGTACGCCAAAATAGGTATTAAGTACAACACGATTATTATTATTTGTTCGTTAATGAACCAATTTGATAGAAGCATGATGAAATTGATATTGGCGTCTTATAAAATTATGTAAATAGTTCTAAAATATAAAAATACACATAAGCATAATAATTATACTATTTTGTCAATAGATGTAAGAGGCTTCCTTAAATCAGTTTTTGTATTCAGTTACAAAGATACTTTTGTTATACTTAATTATTGTTTCAAAAAAACAAAAATAAGCATAAAAAACCATAGTCTCAAACATTATATTTCAACCTAATAAATATGCACGTTAATTTGTTAGAACATATAATATTATGAACATAGTTTATGTACAAAAAATAATTAATTATATTTTTTGCACAACCCTAAGTTTAATCTACAAAATGTATGCACGTATCAGTGAAACAATGATGATTCCGCCTAGAAAATTTTGACGATGGAAAAACATACAAAAAGAAGAATGTAGATGGGTTATGGTATGAACATGTTTGCAGCTCATGTTATGAGTATTAATCTACTACACTGTTGTTCCCTCGTAACTATCGTAACGATAATGACTTAGACGGACTTTTTCAACGATGGGCGGAATAACCCCTGAGTCAGAGTAATTTCGCCCATATATTTGTATCAGTAAAATCAATGTATTAGAATGTAGATAAATAATATTAGCTATTTTTAATAATTGCAGTTAAGTATATTTAACCATAAAAACCACAAAACAATGGATACGTACTTTAAAAAAATCATAAAATACAAATTAACAACACGCCGTAGAAAACTAGGCGAAATAACCCCGTTTGACGGTATTATGTCTGCCTAATGTGTGCCAAACGAACTCGGCGCTTAATTTGCCCAAATCATAACATAATATATTCTATAAACTTAATATTATTCTTTCCTGTGATTTTTGGATACGTATGATTAGGTACTCGTACCTAATTGAAACACAAAGTGAATCGTTGATTTTTTCTCAAATTGAAAGGTACGTCTTTATGCGCTATGCACCTTTTCGTGAGTGGTGCATTTACCTTAATAAATTATAAAATAACTGGCACGCATTGAAAACATTAACAGTATGTACAATAATAAAATGAAAAAAATATGCCAACTAGGAAAATACAGATCTAAAACGAAGCAGAAAGAAGGCATTCTATTATTTTGTTATTTGATCTGATTTTCTCGGAAAAAAATATTTTGTAGTTGTAATTTGATTTTTATTGCATGATTTGTTTTTAAATTATGTAGGTATGTTCAATACAATAATATTGTAATGTATTCTATATTTTAAAACTTTACATTCTCAAATCTTGTGTCTTATTCGTTGAATAAAAGAAATTGTTTATTATCCCATATTCTTCGACACTCTAAAACGGTTGCCTGTTACTCCACACCCGTGAGTATTTCAAGTCCCATTAAGTCCATGTGTCCCGATTAGGCCTTATCGAATTATAAAGTTGGCTAGGTATTCCATCGGCTTTGATGGGTATAACATATTCTGAAGCTTGGCAGGTCACAATAACATTACAGATCGATCACTCCACGCAGAACCTAGGTTAAAACTCATTCGCTGCGTCCAACCAGTGACGTCCCATGGGGGTAGGCAGATTGAGCGTCGCTTGGGAAGGGCTGTTATTCGAAGGGTGGCAAATCGAGGAGAATCATTAGGTATATATAGAAATAGGTACCCAAACTTAGTAATAACGTAAATATCTTTGCATTAAAAAATCAGCTCATTGCTTGGGAATAAATTGTATTAATAAACATATAATAAGGTTTAACAGACTGTTATTTTTTGTCAGGTTCGCGATGTCTAGTTTACTTCCGTTGTCGTTGGACGTCACGTCCTTGATGACCAGCAATGACACGCGCAGATTCGCGAACTATATTTGAATTATAGGTAGGTACGTGCTTACTTGATTGATTAATACAAATATTTTTGCCGGTCACTCGCGAGTTTTAAAAGTTGTCAAGAGTTTTAAAACCGTAAACTCGCAATACTGTCTATTGAAGTCGAGATTGCATTTAAATTAGATTTGGTGGTATATAATATTTTGTTAGTAATGTATCCATACAACACATTTCTTAGATAGGAGTCATGAAAGGATGATAAAAAATACTGTATAAAAAAATGGGGCGGCATTTTGTTTAGGGACGTCACTGCGTCCAATGCAACTGGTGCGTTTCCCATCAGGTGGCCATTAGATAATATAATAAGCATGTTATTTAAATGTGGTAAGTGAATTCTCGTGATATTTACGTTGATTATTGCGTTGAGTACCGCGCACGCGAATTCTCGTTTTGGCGCGTTTTTAAATAAATATGTTTACAGTGACATCTATGTATTTTCTACTAAAGCTTTTGACAAATACCTGTAAGATTATAAAATTCAGTACCGACTGGTATAGATAAATCATCGATATCTATTTACCTTCTGTGATATTATTAAACACAAGTCACAATTTTATTTTTGTGAGACGCCATATTTGATCATTACGTCGTGTGACTTTACGGAGTTGTATACTGATTTTGAGGACGAAAATTACAGAAATAAGCAAAAAAGGGATTCAATAAGGAAAGAGAAATAATTTATCTATGATATTTTAAATGTTTATTGATGGTTTATGGTAAGTTAGGGTAGTTAGGTAGGTGAGTTAGGGTAAGTGCATCTACGTGGGGAAGAGCATATAGATTAAATAACTTTTTACTGCAATGAATGTAATTACTGCCGTCGATAGGAATTTATTACAAATCCATAAATGTATGCCAACACCCAAAGATGGCAGCATAATAATGTTTGATGTATCCACTATGACAACTAAGAGTTTGACATTCTTGTTTGATGTCAAAAAACAAGTTGGACGTGTTTTTTTCAATCTATCTGTATGTCAACAATATTTCGTGCTAAGAAGGAGATATTTAGTGTGTACCTTTGTTTTGCATTGTGATTTGTGTTTCGACTGTAAGATTTATGATTAATGCAAATGATTATGTTTTTTTGAACTAGATACACTCACCCCACCAAAGATATAGCATGGGGTAAGAGCGTCAGATGCTCTTACCCCATATACTCTATTTTTTGTATGGACAAGTTTTTGGCTAGTGATGTTCCTTGCAATAAAAAATGTATTGAATTTGTAATTTATGGTAGGTGCCTAAACATTTTTTATTACAACCTCTAGATTCACACAGTACAGTACTTAAAATATAAGGCCGCAGATTAAATACCTACCGCGCTGTGCATATTACATATCGACATGACCAAATACTTCATGGAATAACACACCAAATCTAAAATGTTAATTTTTCAGTAGAGCGGAAAAACTTCTTTTCTTACAGAAATAGGAGCATCTTTGACTGTATTATTGATTTATGAGGTCATACGTCACACTTGACTGACAACTTAATAGAAGAAGCAAGAAAAAATAATGTCAGAATTTTAAAATTTCCTCCTGAAAGATGCTTGCGATGAATCATTGGTGAAATGGCAAAGACTTCACGTAGGCTCAAAACTGTCCAAAAATTAATTTTCAATATAATCGCAGAAACTAGAAAAAATTTGACTACCAAATAATAAAAAACGGATTTAAAAAAGGAGGATTCAGCCATTTCATCGAAATGTTATAGGCTAAGACAAGTTTGACCCCATGATTGAAAGGAAAAATATTATGAGGACTGTATTGATCAGGGATCATTTGCAATGACACAATCTTTGGATGAATTAACACATCAAAAATCAACAGATTATTCAATATTTGGCGAGGAAAATAACACATTTATTCAAGCACCTTCTACTTCTAATGAATGAATGACACCAGTTAAATCTACTAAGCGAATACAAATTTTGTATTGTCAAATAATTAAACCGCCAGTAGGAACTACTGATATAAAAAAACGATTTTTTGCGGATGAAAAGGGAGGATCCTATAAAATTTAAAAAATCAAGCAGCAGAAGTAATAATTACCTATGACGATTTTTTGAACCGTCTAAAAACATCCGTTAAGGTGATTCATCAGTAAAACAGCAAATAATTTTCAACTATAGGCGCGACGAAATTTTGGAATCGCTGCCATTCGGAGAGATAACGTCGAGCTGGAAACACGTCAATTTGTTTCGTGATGGCGACGGGGGTATTAATTCATAAATCGTGTTAAACAGAATTAATTTTTCAGGATCACTTAAAAAGGCACACTGATTACTAAAATTGATATAATTCGTGTATTATTCATTCAATTCAAATAAATCATTTAAATATTTATAGGTTTTAAATTTTTCTATTAAGTATTTACATTTTAAGTAAACTTTGTGTATAAGTGGAATGAAAATAACATGTCAAATATAGTTTTTTGGGTTTTTTTATACAAAATGACATAGATAAAAAGTCCATGATAAAAGTAAATAATAAAAGGAAGATATACTAAAACTGGAGCTAAATATAATACTCTTCAAGATATTTAGAAGATAGAGGGCCATTTTACATTTTTTACTGTCTCAAACACCTCATACCTAGCGAACTGATCATTATTTTGACAAATTTAAATAAAAATAGATTTTATAAATCAAATATTTCTAAAAAAATATATTGGACTGTATATAACTAACATCATAAAATGATAGCTACATATTTTATTATTAAGTAATTTCAACTTTAAAAAAATTCAAAATATGATTATTTTTTTTTGATTTTCATCATGTCCTGCATCCTGTAACACCGGCGACAAATTGGCGATGATAGGGCGCGATGGGTTAAGATGACTAAAAACGTTACCCATTTACTTTAAAAAGAAAACATGTGAATGAATATATTATTATTGTTACTAATAGAACAATAAATTGAACATTAAAGGACGCATTTTGGATTTATATGACAAATTATATTTCATTTGGCATGCGTCATTCGCACCCGCGAACCGCAATCCGCGCATCGCCTAGCCACGATTTTTTTAGACCATGCCTCAACTGAGGTATAGCCTTAACCAAAAAACAGTTTAAGAAGATAGACAAAAATTCATACAAAAGAAAAGTTTTTACAAAAAACTATTTTTAGAAATTAAAAAAAAAAATCAGTTACAACCAGTGGACTCAGTGGACGAGAGTGAGTCTGAATGGAAATCCTCTTCCGAAGAGGACAATGTTGTCGATTTTTATAGGTAAAGGTCTTATATTCGAAGAAGATTATTAGAACAATTTGCTTGACGATTTTCAAATGGATGAAGGGGTTGTAATGACTAATGAAATGTGGAATGCTGATATTCCATTAGATTCCACCAGTGAGTCAACTAAAAGAAATTTTACATTGTACCTACATCTCAAATTATTCAGCAAATAAAATATTTTAAAAATAACGAGTTACCTATTTTATTTTACCACAGTTACATTCCTAGTGCTACATATGCCGCACTTACCCAACTTTTTTGATTTTATTTAATATCTTCTGTTCCCTTAGGAAATTTACTACCATAAACAATCAAAATGTTGCACTTAAAATCTATTATTATCCTGAGGTTGATATATTTTTCGACTGGTAATAATTATGAGAAATAATTTAACTAGATGCTCTTACCCCAAATGCAAGGGTAAGAGCGTCTACTCGCCTTGTTTCCTTAAAACGTTTTTATTATAATTAATCATGCAACATATAACTAATGAATATGGTAGTCGAAAAAGAGATTATAGGTGAACAGTCAACAACAATTTCGAAGAGATATTACAAACGATTAAAGTTCAACATCAGCTTAATGTGCCGATATATTAGTTTATAAACCTAGAGTATTGAAGTATTATGAATATTCCATAAAAGTATATGTGTTTGAATGAGTATTTAGTTATTCCACGTGTTTTTTGAACATTCAAAATTTGTTGACTAAAATGGCGAATTCTTTGTTGTTTACAACTGTTCTAAACCGATTGATTTGCTTCCGATATCTGATACGTCACAAAGTAAGAATATATTCACCAAATAATTATAATTTATCTATGATATTTCATATGTTATTGATGGTTATTTAAATTCATTTTACATGGTTTTCCATTCCCGTCAGATAACTGTCAAAATAGGTATCCGATTGCAATGTTTGAAAGTTCTCATTATTTGCCAATTACATCATTATGTGCCAATATATATTATTTTATATGCCTAGAATATTGAACTATTGTAACTATTTCATACAATTATGTAAGTATAAACAAGTAAGTATTTACTTATTCTCACGTATTTTTCCAACATCCAAAATTTGTTTACGAATGACGATTTGTTTTTTGTTTACAGCTGTCAGAAACCAAAGATTTTCCTCCAATATTATTAATAATTAATAATCGAACGTTTTGACAATGCCACGTGTTCCCCGAGAATTAAAATCTGTTTACTAAAGTGGAATATTGTTTTGATTCCAGCCTGTTTTCACGCTGAAATGGAGGCCTTTGGAACAGTAGGATTGCGCATTCGTATGGACTCAGGAGTCGACACGCTCGAGGACCCACTTTCTGGTCCATCTCGGACAGAAAACGGAGGTCAAGCGAGTGAATGGCATGTTAGCAGAAGTAGGTGAGGTCGTTCTAGTGGTGACGTCGTCCCTAAGGTAAGCGAGGAGGACATGGAAGGCGTAGTGCTCGTGTGACTGAATCGTGGTCAACAGCAGAATATACTCCAGCACCTGGGCAGTTTATAACAGTGTCAGATTGGCCGAGGAGTTGCTGGTGAAAAATATTAGAGTTAATGGGACTATTCGCAAAATAGAGGTCTTCAACTTGAGTTAAGTCTTTGAACGGGAGGGCGAGTCGGTTATAAAAATTTATGTATAAAAAGAGATATTATCTTACATTCTTGGAGAGATAAGCGCATAGTGAGGATGATAATTAACATCTATCCATTGATATTTTGGATGATAGATTTGGGCCTCAATTACAGAAATAAGTGTGTAACAAAGACCGAATCTATTGTTACTTTATTACTGTCCTCTGGTAGCGATGTCTGGTCTTCTCCGGATCCGAGGCGTAATGTGATGCTGAATTCGCCTGTCAGATTATTTGGAGATATATCTAGACACACCTTACAGACGATTCCAGCAACACAGAAGAAGAAATACCAGTCAATGGTATGTAAGGAATGTGCCAAGATGAAGAAGAGAGGCGAGACTCAGTACAGGTGTAAAGAGTGTGATGTTCCTCTGCACGAAGTAGGTTGTTGGCAAAATTTTTACACTATTCAATATTATTATTATTAAACTGTTTTCTATTGTTCTTAAAGGTTTCATTTAAATATTCCCATAAATAACCCAATAAACTAAGATTACATTAAATACTATAAAACACTTATTTCACTCTACTTGTCCGGGAATAGGGCTAGATTTATAAAAACCTGCCGGGGCTGAATACTTTGCAAACATCTTTTTGAGCTTACGGTGAATTAATAAGATAATTAGTATATGTCACTTCATGTCTTTTAAGATAATTCAGTTGCGAGCATATATGAGCACACCTTGCAATTATGTGGTTTTACACCTGTGTGTCATTTTTACATGTTTTTGAAAACTACTAAGTCGCGAGCATCTATATGGGCACACTTAGCGTTTATGACGTTTTTCAATTGTGTCATTTCAAACTTTGTAAGATTACTAAGTCGCGAGCATCTATATGGGCATACCTTGCATTTGTGCTTCATTTCATGTTTTTTAAGGTTACTAGGTCGCGAGAATCTATATGAGCATTTATTGCATTTATGACGTTTTTTACCTGTGTGTGTCCTTTCATGGGTTTTAAGATGGCTCAGTTGCCAGCATCTATATGTGCATTCCTTACATTTATGAGGTTTTACAGCTGCGTGTGTCATTTCATGTTTTTGAAGACTACTTAGTTGCGAGTATTTATATGAGCATACCTTGCATTTATGAGGTTTTTCACCTGTGTGTATCATTTCATGGTTTTTAAGATTACCAAGTCTCGAGCATATATATGGGCATACTTTGCATTTATGAGGTTTTTCACCTGTGTGTGTCATTTCATGGGTTTTAAGACTACTAAGTTGCGAGCATCTATATGTGCATACCTTGCATTTATGCGGTTTTTCACCTGTGTGTGTCATTTCATGTCTTTTAAGATGACTAAGTTGCGAGCATCTATATGTGCATACCTTGCATTTATGAGGTTTTTCACCTGTGTGTGTCATTTCATGGTTTTTAAGATTACTAAGTTGCGAGCATCTATATGTGCATACCTTGCATTTATGAGGTTTTACACCTGTGTGTGTCATGTTATGTGTTTTGAGATGATTTAGTTGCGAGAGTATATTTTCTTGACTTTGATTAGCAATAAAGCCCATGTGAACCATTTTGTGATTTTTTTGGAGCACTTCTACATCTAAAAACTGTGTTACAAATGCTGCAAATCAAATTACATGAAAAATGTACTACTCTCCTCAGAATAAGTCGAAGTTCCTTCGGAGTCTCTCGTTTTGAGATTTTTCTTTTAATGTTTTGTTCATCTGACGTCACTTTTGAAAAATGTATCATTCTATCTTGGATTCCATCAGGCGAGGATTGTTGACACCTGTCTATATCGTGATGCTTTGTGAAAAAGTCTTTAGTAGAAACCTAGAAAAAACAAAAATATTATTCTAAATTAGATTTTAAACTGTTCCATTTGAGTTATTTTTTTCGAAGCATCTTCAGACATTAAAGTGTGGTGAGAATGAAAATGAAGTTAAGAAATGGTAATAGTACCGACATAGATATTAAATACACGAAATTACGGAATGATCAATAAATAGTTTTTTTTTTAATTCACCTACGTGTAACATCGAAAAGCAATTGCACAAACTGACACAATTATTGTGGCACTACTATTGGTAATATGTATAAATCTTATATAGTTTCGAATGCAAAATTTTAGATTGATTTCAATAAGATAGTTTCACTTTACTGTGTTTATTTCTAATATTTCTTGATAAAATAATTTAAGATCACCAGAATAATGTACATACCTACTATGAGGCAGTTTTGCACCCTGTTCGATAAAAAAACATTGCAAGCTTCGTGTAGTAACTAGTAATTTTTGTGCCAGTAAGTTATTGGAGAGTGTGCATAGTGTCGGAAGATGCCGAAAGGCGAAACCAATGTCACTAACAATATTCAAATTGATAGAATTTATATTCAAATTTCATCAAGTAAACTTGTACCCAACAGTATAAGAAATGATTAAATATATTATACTAGAACCATCTTGAAAAACAAGAACACCCACGATGACCGCGCGGCTTAAGCTTTGGCGTTTGCGTCGTGGGTACCAGGTATGAGTATGGACCTAATAGGTTGACCAAGTGGCTGACATCCATTTCTCGTTAAAAAAATCTGTTTATACAATCCTCCACTCTGTGGAGGCCCATATTAGGATCGGACATGGTCAAAAGAAAAGAAAAAAAGAACCATCTTATCTTGGCCACGATTATAAAGTATTGTAAGCAGTGTTACAGACTAAATCGGGGACGTAGATTTATACCTGAAAGTGCGGGAGTGAATTTATATTGAAATTTCATCAAGCGACTTCGATCAACAGTTTAAACAATATTTTAATATATTATTATACATATGAATTCATGACGGCACGCATATTAAGCGTCGCATAGGGACCGCAGTTATTCAAAGAGCGACACTCTCGAGTAGGAATGACTCGGTTTATATAATTTTCACATATAACATTTTGTATCATAAATATCTATTCTTTTTCTGGTCTGAGCGAAACAGCAAGTCGTATTTTAAAATTAATCAAAAATAAATCCTTTTTGTTTTGGTGAAATGAATGAAATATAGCATAAATATTTTTCGAATTAATAAAGTTTACCGGTTGAGCACATCTGATATTCAAATAATGATCTGAGCAAAACAGCAAGTCGTATTATAGCTAAACGACCCTAAATTGGACCTGCGCAGAAGTACACTTACTTTCGTGCGCATATAGTAGGTGTGTAAACGCTGCGTCTTTTTGTGAAAAGTCTGTTTTACACGATACAATAGTATATTTATAGTTTACAATGAAAACCTCATCTCTATCAGGGTATGACAAAAATCCTTTACAAAGACAAGCACGAGAAATTAATGTTTTTAATTTGACCGAATATTTACAAATGATGAAAAGTAGTACAATTTTATAAGGAAATATATATTTATACGGAAAATGATTTTCACAGTTTGCGTTTTATAACAACTTTACTAAAAAAAACAATAAAGACATTATTTGAAAATTATAAAAAAATGTGATTGGGTCATCGATATATTTAATATGTATACTGATCACTTCTACTATTTAAGTAATAATTAGTGCTCTCCTAATTATTTAATGAATACATACTTGCAGCAATACAATCAGTTAATATGGCTTTAAAAAGTGTTTTCTTCAAAACTCAATAATTACCCAGTATTAATTAACCTATCATAATAATTAAGAAGTTGAGACTTTAACTAATGGCTCTTATCATACTCTCTGGAGCGCTTTCCAAATTGAGTTACCATAGGCAATCGGCTTTTGTATTTTAAATCAAAGTAGTGTGACAACCCCGTATGGTCCCCATTTGGGGATGTCTTTGTGTATCTTGAGAGGCCCGAATCGGTATCGAAGCCAAAAAATAATAACGGCTGATTGCGAAAATAATTAAACAATGTTTAATACCACTAATAAATATCTGACCGGCAACATTGTCCAAAAAAAAAATACGAATGGCAACGTCGCATTTGGCACGGCTCGCAAGTGTAACCGTTTTTGTTTGAGAGAGAGAAGCGTCTTTGACAGCACGCAGAGAAAACGTTGTTCGCTCGCGCAACACACATTTCGTACGGATAAAATAAATTATTCAAAATGTAACCATATAGTATATAATAAACGTAAATAAACCTCGCCGTTTCTGATAAGTATTTCGGTGCCTTAATTATCCACCTTCACATCCCGAACCTAAAAAAAAAAACCATAACTAAAAACACAAAGTGACAGTTGGTGTTCACACTCAAAATGGAGTGAAATGATAGTAGGTAGGTATTGATTACTTTAATTACTTTTTTCAATACGACTGGCTAGGAATGGTACGGAGATTTATTGAGATTTTAAACGTCAACCTTCGATTAAAATCGGCGAATTGAGAAGCAAATGTTACAATATATAAAATTGAATATACCCCATGTCCTGGTGTGTAATCTGAATGCGAACATCCGGGTTGAGGATCTTCATCAGAAAATGGTGGCATTTTATCTTCAGTGAATTCGCGCTTTATGTCAGTCTCAGCTTTGATACCAGTGACACCCGTCGCAGCGAACTGAAATAAACAACGTTTTATATAACATGTTGTCAATAAGTACATATTATTAATATAATATATTAAAACGTTATTATCTAGGTGAAAGTAGGCTGTTAAGATCCGACATAAATAGTGCACACTAAACATAATCAGGCATACTTATTTGTTTTCATTAAATTAGTATTTAAAATTCCATTAAACCCTGCCTAAACTAATCCATAATATCGCAGTTAATAATAAGAGCTTTCCAAATTGAAGTAGGTACTATTTCCAATTGGCTTTTGTATTTTAAATCATTGTGGGGTTTTTTAAATTTAAATTTAAAGGTAATTTAAAATACACGTAAATTATTATCGATAGGCCGCCTGATTATTACGCAACAGGTGCGTCTTTAGCGTCCAATGACTTAATTACTTTAATTAAGTATTTTTTTCCAAAAAAAGATCTCTTCAGTTTGTTATATATTTTCTCAAAAGTGTTTTCAAAATTATATATGTTCCATATATTATAATATACAAAATGTTAATATTTTATAAAGATACATCTCTCGACAACTGATGTCTGTAACGAATTCTAAAGTTTCTTGACAAATTGTTCGGCGCGGAGCGGATACTCTGGAGAGACTGGTAGTTTTGGGCAGCCTCCAAGGCAGATGAAGCAGAGGAAGAGCGACCAAGTAAAAGAGCTGACTGAGGGCAGCCTTCACTCTGTCCTGATAGAAGCAGAGGATTGAGAGGAGTGGGAATTCTTGATCGCTTAACAGATGATAACATTCCAAGGTGGTCACCATCCTTTACCATGAGGGAACGACCAAGAACTAATGGGAAACATTGAAAATGTACAGATGTATTGTGTTTTTATTTAGCGATTATAACTGTTCACACGTAAGATTTCTGACTGTCGTAAAAAGTAAGCGAGACGCCATGTTGTCATTTTATGGTACTTTTTGACAGATCGTGAAAATCGGTAAACCTCAAAATGAGACTGCGCGCTGTAGGTTGTTTTTTTTTCAGCAGGTTTGCCAGTGTCGCTCTACTGCGCAGGTGCGAATATCGAACAAATCCAGACTGTCACGTGAAAATTCAGAAGCGAACTTTTTTGATCGTTTGAAATCGTTTAACGGCCTGCTCTTAATCCATGCTGCTCATTCATTATAGAATAGATGACCATCTTTAGATTAATACTTGAGTCGGCATTGAAATGACTCGATCCTCGGAGAAATCATGCCGTGCATGATCATCTCAAGAACTTTTGCTGGTGCATAGAGAATGGCTACCGGCCTATAATAATAGTTTTCCACTGATGACTCCGTACCACTCTTATGAATTGGAGTAACCTTCGACATCTTCCATGCTTCCGAAAAGATACCCGTCTCCATTGTCAGGTGAAATATATATGAAAGTGGCCCTTGACAAAGTCAATACAGCCCTTTAAAAAAATCTTGGGAGATATGCGATCCCTAAGAGAGGGAATTCTTATATTTTTTTAATAAATCTAAACACGTCACCCTCATCAATTGGGAAGATGTCAACGGATTGGGCACCGCATGATCGTTTTCTCTACATATATATGAAGGCGACATACTTGTTTCTCCGTCTAAACGCGCCCATTCATGCAGCGTCTCGAGACAATGGTGTCGCGTGTGAAACGGCTCTAAGATTAAAACATATATTGCTAATTCCAACTTTCGATATAAGACTGCACCAAGGGAAGAAAAATAACACATTATACAATTGAACGAACCTGATGTATTGGCCTGTAATCTGAACCCGGTTGAGGATCTTTAACATCACATAATGGGTCTATTACATCTTCAATAATCTCGCGCTTGACGACGGATAGTATATCATCCGTCTCAGGTTTTATATTAGAGAGGTCAGCTAAAAGATACTGAAAGAAACATTACGGTTAACACAGAAAACCACTTTCAGTTCACGTAACTTCATAGAATATCCATATAACAATGTATACTAATTATAGTCAAAATGAATTAGAAGATAACCTGCCCTAACCTAAATCAGAAATGCATCGTAGCTGTCAAAATGTATAATCGAGTTATTTTTTTTAAATCAACGTTTAATATCATTGTATGTCTCTACGCAGTTTATAAAGAAGCAACATATTATTATTCCACACTAATCGTTATTATTTCAAATCTAAAAAAATCAGTTTCAGAAAACTAACCTCGAAATTGCAACTTGAAACGTCGGCATTCTCCTGCTTTATATGAGTGCAAACTTCCGGGCTGATTGGGTAGGTAGTCGCCGTATCAAACAAAGGCTTGCCTTCTTCTTCAGGTTGTCCTCCATCACATTCTCGCTTTACATCCATTTTAATGGTAAATATGTCAGGAAGAACATGACAAACAGGATCCATTCAAGGTACATTAATTTAAGAGAAGTGTTGCCAGAATACGTAATTATTTATTATGTATGGCCGAAATACTGAAAAACCTATGCCGTGGAAGCGATCAAACAAAAAACTGTGTTTTATTGGATTTAAGTTTTGTACTACTATTTGAGTGCGTAGTTTTTTTCCACTCGGGTTTTGCCTTTCGATATTTTCAAGCACAACGCGTATTCACCAATGGCAAATGCACACTAACAGCGTATACTGTTGCACCCATGACTATTGGGTCTCTCCCGATAGTTTAATTAATAAAAATAATTATTATTAGGTGTATGTAACCATGTCACCTGCCCTCTGGTCAACAATGTGCGTACGTACTTCCAAAATTCGTTGATTAACTGTAAAAATGTTCAACATGTACTTAGCACGTAAGAATTGTATCTAATTATAATAATAGTATGTCATTTTATTTTGTTAACTGTCAATTCATGGTGGAACTGCATTGTATTGTTGTTTTTATTTAATAAAACGCAATTTTTTTTTAGTACTTATTCCACTTTTAATAGTGGATTTTAAAAGTGGAATAAGTACCTACTACAAAAAATTGCGTTTTATTAAATAAAAACAACAATAGTATGTCAGATTGTGCCGAATAAAAAAAACGAAAGCCAAAGAAATTTTATATCGGGAGTATGTATAAAAAAATGGCATCACTGCTCAATATAAAAATAGTGGAAAAAAATAGTCGCGGGAGGACGTGGTATGTACCTATTGAGTTCACGAATTCCCGCGCTAAAAACTTAGCAATATTAAACGAATTCAGATACCTAATTATTAATTAGAATATAAGCGATGTTACGATATTATTAACATTGGGAACGTAACGATATAAGATTAATTTGGATGGTACTGTTAAACATAAGTTTCTTTGTAAAAATAACCGTTGAAAATATAAAGCCACGTGTTCAACAAAGAAAGACTTTTTAATTATTATTTAATTTTTGTGAATCCCGGTCCTACCAACATTTCGAGCTAGCCACAGGACCCGGGATTTATCTTAATACCTACACTGTTATTTTTAACCGATATAATAAATCAATTAATAAAATAAAATAGGGACACTTTAATGCCTACCCATTCAGTCAAGGATCAAGTAAGTATAACAAACAAGGTATTGTCAAAGGGCCATGCCTTTTGACTTTGCCTTGTCTATCCGTGCATGGTGAAAATCACACCCAATGTCTGTGTGCCTGGCTCAAAATACGGGTGGCATTTGGTTTGTATTGCACTGACGGATATGTTCTTTTGCCACGTTGAAGATTATTATTGTACTATTTAACAACGTTTTGCCATTTGAATATTGAGATGCGCTGATCTCGTTATGATTGAGGAAATGTATTCATTTTCGCTCCATTGTTTTGTTTTGACAACAAAACATACAAATACTTAATTCATATTGAAGTGTGTCAAGTGTTATTGTACCTATTCAGCGCCATCTTCAGATTAATCCAGCCTGAGCATATTATCTTTTTGCACAAGTAACGAGTGGTCCACTGGTTCAGCTGTCAAAATTAGATCCCAGATTGCTTGACATAGTGATTCTCCCTTTCACGTTTCAAATTCAATTAATTTTAAAAATCTCAAATCACAAATACCTATAAATAAATTAGGTATAAATCAAAGAGATTGGACTCCTCCCCCAGAGGTAGCACACAAATGTCAGTGTGTACTCGTTTTGTGAGAGAAAGTGTTACTTCTCTGAAATTAGGTACACTTTGCTGCAAATGGGCCATACTCGGACATAAAAACGCCCCACTGAGTATTTTTTTTTATCAACACAAGCTTACAACCAATTTATGATAAACGTATTTTCATTATAAAAAGTTCCCGCAATAAAAACTTTATTAGGATTCAGGGTAAGAAAAAATAATGCAAATGGATGTAAGTATTTTATTTTTAATAACACAAAAAACACAATAATATTATGAAAAATTATACAAAATCAGTTAATAGCAAATGGTTAAATATTGGAATAAGAAATATGGTCTTGTTTTTACATATTGTTCTATATAAAATAACATAGCATTTTTGTTTAGATAAAACGGTTAAATAAAAAACGCAAATAATTACAGTTACAAACAAAAAAAAAGTATATTATATTACCTACCTATTTACACATGTGTATTTTGAAAATATTTTATGAAATAAAAATATAACATGGGTTCGTTTTTGACATATTGTGTATAAAATTACTTGGTTATATAAACCTATTAGACACAAAATACAGGTAGCTATTAGGCTAGCTATTAACAAAATATTTTAAAAGTTTATTATTTAAATATTCTAAATTAAATTTTGGATGCATACGAATGCCTCCGCTTTGATGCAGGGCTTCTCTAAAGATTTTTTCACTGCGTGTACAAATGGAAATTACATCCATTGAGGGGTACACTAAGCCACCTCTATCTTTTGCAACGATCAACGACTCCATGAGATTCTCCCTGACACCTGTGATCGCTGACAGACACTTTTCACACTTTAACATTTTCCGCAAATGCCTGACAACGAATCCGGCAATATATGTTACGACTTCGCCGACATAGTTGCTTATATAAATTGAATCAAGAATATCGTCAAAATCAATATCTCCGGAACTGGAATTTATGTCCCCATCATCGCATATTGTAGCCCTAGATGATGAAGAGTTGATTATGCTGATGGGGTTGCTAGAGCAATTTAGAATTGATATGTGATCTAAAGGAATGCAATTACCGGTGAAAGAAGCCTTGAGTTCGGCATTAATCAATATTTTTTTATAAGCTGATCTAAATTGACGAACTGTTGGGTTGTTGTTATACCCACCTTGCGCACGTATTTGTCCAAAAAATATTAATTCTATGTGATCCTGCGAAAACTTATACATAGTTAAATAAGTTAAATTAGAAAGTTGTGAAGTTATTGTATTACGATATAAAAATTCTAAACTTTTTATACAACATTGAAATCCTAAGAAACCTGTTTTTTTGTTGCTATTAATGACCCTTTTCCCATTTCTAAATTTAAGACCTCCAATGTAGACATTTTTTTGACGAAGATTTTTTACTTTTGATCTTAATAAAGAAACTTTACGCTTTAACATAAACCGTCGGGGTGTACAGGGAGAACCAAATGAAGTTGCTGGTTGAGCGCTATTTTTCGATGTATCATCAGAGGTAACGTCAACATCCATCTTTTCCAGTGTTGGCGGGTTGTGAACCTTCGGCATTGACTGAAAGGAATACATGAATTTTATTTGCAAAATTTTCAAAAGGGACTTTAGGCAAGTTATTATAGAGATATCATTTCATTAAACTATAGTAAAATGCACAAAGTGTTAACCGCACTTGTAGTACATTAATATAAAATATCGATGGTATTGAAAACTCTTTCAGCCGGATAATGCGACCGTCTGTGATGAAATCACTTTCCGAGAAATGCTTCCCACACAGTAATGAATATTTGGATGGCACCCAGCTCTCCCGCCCGACTGCATCAATCCACAATTTCCGAAGAACTTCATTTTTCGGAAATCTGAAATAATTTAAATAATATAACATTATAAAATTGCTACATATACTCCATTACATGCTTCATATAAATACAATTTTTTGTTTGGTATTCTTAAAAATATATTTAACTCTGAAATGAAATATAAAATCTATGTGAATAATGAATGTCATTAACTAGCACTAACAGTTTTTACTTTGAAAAACACATCGTATATTTTGGGTTCAAAATAATATTATGCATACGGCCCTGGATTTTTCGCAATAAACAACCATTTGACGTTTGATGTCAAAGTGTGAATTGTTATTGTAAAAGATCTTTTAGGAAAAACTATCAATGTATAAATAATTAATAGTATGCATATTGTACCGAAATGCTGTTACTCATTTGTATCCTTCTATTAATGAAAGGAGTTTTACCTACCATTAAAACTCTTATTATTCTTGTTGACTCTGAAGTCCCTTGAGATGTTGATCGTATTTTTTGCCTTGTGTTCTTCTGTGCTGGCCCCTTCTTACCCCCTTTTCTTCTCGATTATTCTCCTCTCTGGTTGTTCATCTTGTTTTTACCGGCTGGCAGGACTGACGCTTGTATCGAGGCGTGCTTTGTCTTTGGTTATTCAATTTGATATGTCTCAAGGACACCAGGTAGGTAGGTGTTCTCTGGACTTCAGAGTCAACAAGAATAATAAGAGTTTTAATGGTAGGTAAAACTCCTTTCATTATTCGCTATTGACTCTGAAGTCCTTTGATATATCTGTTTGTTATCACCAGGTAAAGCAAGATAGATCCTGCAAGATAAGGTGGATGAACCTAACATGAGAATTAGGTATAGCATCTCTTGGCTTTTAGGCTCAGTGCACCGGGCTGAACAGAGAGGTCATCATATATTTTGTTCCCCCGCTGTAGAAGTCTGTGTTTCTATCGGTCTCTGGTAAAATGTTTTAAACGTAGCTTCTTGGCGCCAATTACCTCTCTGCAGGATGTCATCTATGGGGTAGTTCTCTAACCAATTTAGAGAGGCGACTGCTGATCGAGTACTGCCTGATGATTCCTGTACCCCTGCATCAGCGAGTACTGACTTCACCCAATTTCCAATGACTGCTCGAGTCGCCGGTTTTGGGGGGCCTCGTGACGAGATAAATAATGCCGGAATATTACCACCCTCTTCTCTCATTGGAAACGCAGATAAGTTTTCGTAGCCAAAATACTGGATCGATGTTTTGGCAACTGGAAGCGCTTAATTTCCATCCAGATTGGCGGTGCCTTGATGTTTCCCTTAGCTCACCCACTGGATCTTCCAACAGCAATTCCGATTCATTCGAGCAATACAATCAAATAATTGAATAACCAGAGACAAAGCACGCCTCGATACAAGCGTCAGTCCTGCCAGCCGGTAAAAACAAGATGAACAACCAGAGAGGAGAATAATCGAGAAGAAAAGGGGGTAAAAAGGGGCGAGCACAGAAGAACACAAGGCAAAAAATACGATCAACATCTCAAGGGACTTCAGAGTCAATAGCGAATAATAAACATTTTTTTACCGAATAATAACGTATAGTAATACCTACAACACTTATTTATCAATAAACGTAGAGAAAAATGTACTTAATATTATTATTATAAATACTTGTGAAAAGATACGCCGGCATTCCTTTTGGCTTTGCATCCTATTGCACTGCAACAGGCCATGGTTTTTTTTTACTTAAAATGTCGACGAAAATATCTTACTTCTTTCAACATCGAGAGATTAACAATATTATATTCGCCATGTTGTTTTACCACACGAACTTGAAGTACTAGCTCCAGAATGCCAACATTACCAACTGTCTTTCTCCGATTCGTATCATTTAGTACATAAATGATGGCGTGTTCCCTCTCCCCAGTCTTTCAATCCCTTTTGCCGGCGCTCCATTGGCACGCAAGTCAGACGATTTACAGTCTTCGGACTTTTTTTTCGCGTGGAGCACCCCAGGTCTGCGGACTTTTTAATCCGCAGACCAGGCTCGTTGGATTTCAAACATGTTTGATATTTTACTCGCCGAGCCGCTGAAATTCGTACGTTCACCACGCTTTACCGTCACATTATTTATATCTATGCCGACGGACGACAGCGCCATCATTATTTTACTGTCATTCAAAGTGTTCGGACATCTCACATCGATAACAACAATGGTAGATCTACGAGTGCATTCGAAAAGTTTCTTGGAAGATTTTATTAGTTGTTTTAAAGACAACCCATCGTTGTGGAAGACGACCAGCCCACTATACAAGAATCGTGATGCCAAGTCCTTGGCGTATGCGGAACTTTTGGAGATTTTAATCAAGGTGGAGCCGCAGGCAAGGGTCGACGATGTTAAAAAGAAAATACAGACATTGAGGTCGGGTTACAGAAAGGAAAGAAATAAAGTAAGGACATCATATCGAAGCGGAGCCGGCACAGACGCAGTTTATCTACCCAAACTGTGGTACTATAAAAATTTGGAGTTCTTGAACGACCAAATGGAAGGTACGTAGGAATGCTTTAAAGCTATTTATTATACACGTGCAGATTATGAAATTGTCGTACCTAGCTCTGAAAGTGACATCGCATTAGATTAGCTACTATTAAGCAATTAAAACATACAGCTATGAATCATTTCTAGTCACAATAAAATTTCTTATTCTTTGCCGAGGTAGGTAATAAATAATAATAATATATAGGTACGAGGGAATGCTTTAAAGCTATTTATTATACACGTGCAGACTATGACATTGTCGTATCTCTGAAAGTGACATCGCATTAGATTAGCTACTATTAAGCAATTAAAACATACAGCTATGAATCATTTCTAGTCACAATAAAATTATTTATTCTTTGCTGAGGTAGGTAAGAAATAATAATATATATGTACGATCATGGCGGTGGAAGCGCGGCTTATTGAGTCGTGGTCGGGTCCCAGGTTCAAATCCTGGGTCTGACAAGTACACATTGAATTTCAATTTGTGTATGAGTCAGAGTATGGACCTAATATGTTGAGCAAGTGGCTGACATCCATTTCTCGTAAAAACAAAATCTGTCAATACAAACCTCCACTCCGTGGAGGTCCATATTATGATCGGACATGGTCGAAAGAAGAAGAAAAGAAATGATCATAAAATCAAAAATCGCTCGAGTTAGGTTCCTTCAGAGACAATCAATAAATCGTCAATCATCAATCAAAATTAATGGTAATGAGGAATACAGCGGAAAACACATTTTGAAAATACCCGATATACTGGATTACACCAATTATACCAATATCAATATTAACCGTATGAAGGAATGGGTACTTAGGGGAGAGATAATAAAAAACAAGTTTGAGTATTATGTTGTATTTTAACAATTTACATTTTGTTTTACAGAATCGAGCTCAATATCCAGCATGGTGGACGATTTGCAAAACATGTCTCCTGATGAGAGTTACTCCAACTCGTTAAACAACGAAGATTGTATTGAGGTAAAACATTTTAACTAAATTGTTACATTGGTTTAATTTATCTATTGCTTATCATACTTTCTTGCCATGTGACAGCCCCGGTAGTATTAAAATATTTTTCGAAATCTCCTCGCGCTTTCTTAGCATTGGCAGTCGAGTTCCGATTAGTCGTTGCTTCCAAAGGCGCTAAGGTGTCCTGTGACCTCAGTCCGAGCTCTATTAAACCTGTCTCAGGATTTTCCCTATCAAGGTCATGAGAAGGAGTATAAGTATGTGTTGATTTGCGACGAAGAAAGTTGTGCAGCACACAGCAAGTTAATACAACTGTATTGATATTTTCAATTTTCATGTTTATTGGAGCTTGAAAAATGCGGAATCTAGCAGCTAAAATGCCAAAAACATTTTCTATAATTCGCCTGGCTCTGCATGTCCGATAATTATATATTCTTTTACTGTGATTTAATTGCCTTTGTGAATACGGCTTTATGAAATCGTTACGTAATGCAAAGGCTTCATCGCCAATATAAACAAATGGCAGTGCATCAGAATTAGCAGTAGGTTTTTTTGGTGCAGGTATTTTTAATCTGCCTTCGTCTAAACGTTTGAAAAAATCAGATTTTCTCAGTACGCCTCCATCAGAAATACGTCCATTTGTTCCAACATCAACATAAATAAATTCATAATTAGCATTTGCAATCGCCATCAAAACAATGCTGTGGAAATGTTTGTAATTATAAAAGTGGGAGCCGGCGCCTGCAGGTGGCACGATTGCAATGTGTTTCCCATCAACTGCGCCCAGGCAATTTGGAAATTGCCATTTACTATTAAATTCTTCTGCAATCGTCTCCATTTCTTCGTGCGTATCAGGGAACTGCAACAAAAAATAATCAACATTTTATTTACAGATAGAATATTCGCCTTCAACATCCACGTTGTCGACTACTCCAAGATCGAATCTCAATAGAGCACGAGAACCCCCATCGTTCAAACGAAAAAAATCGAATGATAGCGCCAACAAAGTGTTAGAATTAATCACCGACAAACTAAGCAAGACTGAAGATGAATTTGATGTTTTTGGCAAAATGATGGCCATGAAACTACGATCGATGTCACAGGGACAAAGATTGCTGGCCGAGAAGCTGATGCATGAAGTTGCCTTTATGGGACAAAGTGACAAAATAACGCCAGCAACTACTGTTCATACTCAACCAGTTTATCGTATATTAAGCAAAAATGTACAAAAGCCGGTATAATAAATTAATGTTTTTTGTATGAATAAATATCTTGTAAAAATATTTGTTTTTTTGTTTGTTTTTATGCCTATAAACCTTAGCTTAAGCGATACAACAAATGGTAAGTATTTGAGCTATGTTAGCAAACCTATATTATTATGTGGCCTCATTTAGAAATCAAATTCCATGCTTGCTTTTCGAAGAATATGACTAGTATTACAATACATTCAACAGGAATAATTAAGCAGCTTGCTTACAGCCTATATGGAGAGTCCTGGCTAGGTACAGCATTCTAATGGTCTATTGAATATTTAGCATGTCAACGATGGCCTTATTTGTGACTATATATATACCTATCTCAAATGCATCTTGTCTGCCATTCTTATGATGCCGTCTATGATTTATATAGGTAAAACAATCCACTAAACGTTGAAAATGTGATATATTTGTAAATTTGCCCAACTTTATTAGATGACGTATAATATAATACACACCTTGAAATATTCTCCTTTCAAAACGTCAATGATGACTTGGCAAGTTTCGGGAATTATCTTGCCCAGAGTTTGTCTTCCAATCGCAGTTCTATAATGCAAGTCAGTGAATGTTCCGCCGGCAGCCAAAAATCGCAGGGTTGCACATAATCTATCATGAGGAGAAATAGCTTCCCTCATCATAGTATTTTTTTTTTAATAAATGGGGAGACCAAATTATACAGTTCTGTGTATACATCCTCCGACATTCGCAAATAATTGCGGAAATCGCTCGGTTGCAAACGCAATTCTCGTATTAAATTTGTGTGGGATAATGTCGTTCGTTTCCTTATCCAATGTTTCACCCAGTATTTGTGTACCCTTTGCTTCGTTATTACATTATCTGCCACCCAATAACCCAAAAAACATAAAACGTCGGTATCATTTAACGCCATCACGATTTAACTGTCAGATATACGTATATTATCTATGCTGTCAAAGTCGACTGTTTTACTCGTCAAATTAATTATATACTCGTTTCGTTGAACGTCTGTTGGCCAGTAGCAGAACGTAGAAAAATCTGAAGACTTATTGTCGTCGGACTTTTGGCTCGCCAATGGAGCGCTGGCATTTGATTGTACCTAACTCTATTAAAAAAATATTATCTTATTTTATGTAGGTATCTCATGTAGGTATACTTCGTTTCACAAAATATTATTTTCTTGATTATGGCAACACGAACGAGGACGCTTCATTTTCCTTTCTGGCACTGAGCAAGGCCGTAGATTATTATACGCAGCCCAAAGCCCAAATATTGAAGCATGGATACTATTATCAAGCGCGATCCTGATGAGGAAGTGCAGCCTTGGTTTGAAGTACCAATAATTACGAACCCAAACGTTCCGCACGTCTCCACCATAAAGCAAGAGAATGCTGATGATTCAGGTTACAAGTATGAGGTTAGTTTTTTGTGAATCTGTCAAATACTACTGCAAAACACCAGTATGGAGTAGGTACCTATAGTATGTTTTTATATTTTACAAACTATTTAAAAATGCTTTCAAATTTTGTTTAATCAATGACACTAACATTCAATTCAGCAGCAAGTATTATTTTATTTTAGTAATAATTGTTCATCACTATGTAAGTACACGCTAGGCGTATAACTCGTTTAAACTTGCATGGATATACTGCTGACAGTACGTATTATCGCGGCCGTAACAAGAAAATGCACGTATTGTCATGCAAGTTGCAATATTGCATGCATCAATCAAAAAAGTTCAGAAGCTTCTCAATTTTTATGCGACAAATCTGCGCCCGCGCAGTAGAACGATAGTGGCAAACCTGCCGGCAACAAAACAAACTTCACCGCTCATTTTGAGGTGAACAGATTTCTTTACCGTGAAATGATAAGATCGCGTCTCGCTCACTCTTGATGAATGAGATTAGAGAGAGACAGCACTTTTACGTTTAAACAACTATTGTCATGATAGTTTAAAATACTCACGATTGCTTCAAATAAATCGATGCACGTGTACAGGCATTATTAATCTACCTATACTGCTAGATATGTGTATCTTACTAAAAGATACTGAGTTTTAAAACGAATATAGCTGACTGTCAAACACATTTCGTGATTGTATTTAACTTACTTATAGCATAGCATATTATACCTACTCAAATTTTTGTATTAAAATAATAAGCATTGCATGGGTAGGTGATTATTTTTTAACTCTGTGAAGGAAACGTACGCTAACTTCTCTTTAATAAGTAATAACATAATATAGGTACTCCAATTCTCCTACAAATAACAAATATAATATAACGATACATGGGCTAAACTAGACTATTTATGTTATATTGCGATCTTATAGTATTATGTTCCTTTCAGTACCCCGCAAAATCTGAGAAAGACTGTGGGTTCGTTGATGTCAAGCGCGAGCTTATCGAAGATACAGTAAACCCATTTTATGATGAAGATCCTCAACCAGGATGCTCGTATTCAGATTACAGACCAGCAGAACAGGTATGTCCGATTTTACATGTAAAGACTTCATCTCCTGGGTGACGTCTTCTGTCGGAAGTCGACAATCGAATTGCATTCTATCTCAATTCTGGATCAGCTATAACTATGTCACCTCTTCATTGAGGTAACTCTATTTAGGTACCCACATTCATATAAGGACTTGAGTTAGTTTAGTATTTGATCGTTGTACCTGTGTGTGATAGCTGATTACTATATTATAAAAAAATTTGAAATTATACTTCTTTTGGCGCGTTTGGGAAATCAGATCATAGTGTATTTTTGCGATGTGATATGTAACAGATAATTAATTTTTTCACACGAAAAAAAACGCACTCGTTTGGATTCGAACCACCGATTGTTCGCTTATCAAGCGAACGAACTACCTTTACACCACGGTATGGTACTGCGATCGTGACGATTATACAATTTAACATTATAGTTTAGAATTGTTTCGTTGCCTAGGCAGCGAATTTATTATTGTCGGCCATTTGCAATTCCCTACGTAAACAAATGAGTAAACGCCAGAGTGACAGTTAGTACTTTAAAAATAAAAACAACGAGAAACCATTATATTGTTTAGTAATATAAGTTAAAATTTATAGAAATAAACCAACGGCGTTCCAATAAGCGGTTTTGAGTGTGTAGTTTAACTAGATAATTAAGAGCTAGTCAAAGAATCTAGTTTATCACACATTTTGTTTTTGTTTTGTTATGCCAAAGAAGTATAAATTTTAACGCGCGTACATAAGTACACACACCGATTTCTTTTCATTACTTATCACATTTGAAACCTACTATCACTCCATAGTTTGTATGTTCATCACCAAAGCTATTCCTTGCTATTGATTGTGTGGGAGCATTCACTTGTTTTCGCTATTCACCCCTTTTCACATACTATGGTAAGTAAATTTATTTGCTTTAGATAAAATTTGTTGGGCTCTTTCAATTATATCTATCTCGCTCTAAAAGCTAATACAGCCAAAATAGGGGCTGTTTAAACATATTACTTTTGACAGTTTAGCTTTAGACGGTTAACTTATTGTAACAATTAGCCGTCTCAATACGTAAATATGATAAACTACCCTCGATAGCCGCCGATAGCACCCTTATATAGAATAGATGGGCTGGGATGCATAATAATATAGACTATTTCATCATCATCAGCCTTTTTCTATCCACTGCTGGATGAAGGCCTCTCCAAGCTGATTCCACTTATCTCTGTCCTGTGCGTTGCGTTGGCACGTACTTCCGCAAAACTTTATTATTTAATTGATCCAGCGGCCTCTAGGTATACTTTACGGACGTTTTGTACCTCTTGGGTACCTTTCAATGACTAGATTTGTCCAACGATTGCCCCTTCCTCGAGCTATGTGTCCAGCCCATTTATTTTTGAGGCTTTTAGCGAACTATATTACGAATGAAGACTATTTAAAACTTATTAATTCTGGCAATGAATCTCATAGTACTTAAAGATTTTTTTAAATCAACATCAAAATGGAGAATGTTTTATGTTGGTACATATCTTAATAAAATATGTATTATTATTACTTAAAAAACACTGCCTAATTATGTCAATATAATAGGGATATATAACAGGATGATATCTACCATATGCATGGTTATTATGTCTCTTAATATTGTACATTTCTAAATACTGTCATGTTAATGTCATCATCAGCCAGGGTCAATCCACTGTTGGATTAAGGCCTCCTCTAGATTCTTCTAATTCTCTCGGTCCTATGTCGTTCGCTGCCACGTATTTCCGTCGAACTTTACCAGTTCGTCAATCCAGTGGCTTTTAGGTTGACCCTGTGGCCGTTTCGTGCCCCTTGGTTACCGCTGGATGATGGCATTTATCCAGCAATGGGCGAGTAATGTGCCCCGCCCATCTCGTTTTCAGCTGTTTGGCAACGTCTATTACATCGCGTACTCCTGTCTGCTTCCTAACCCATTCGTTTCTCTTACGGTCCTTTCGCGTGATGCACAACATACACCTCTCCATGCCTTGCTGTGCGACTCTTAGCCTTTCGACATCTCTCGTGTTGAGGGTCCACGTCTCGCAGCCTTACGTGAGCACAAGTAGCACACATTGGTTGAACACCCTACGCTTAAGACATAGTGGTAGGTCACTCTTGAAAATACTATTCAGACGTCCGAAAGCGCTCCATCCCAGCCTTGTCCTTCAAGCAATTTCATCGTGCGTGCTTCCGTCTATTGTCACCTGCTGTCCGAGATAGACGTAGCTGCTGACTTGCTCGAGTTGGGTGCCATTAATACAGATAATCGCAGGGTCCTAAAAACAGTTCCTCATCACTTTTGTCTTTGAGACGTTTATCTTTAGGCCGACCGTTTGACTGACATCCGCGAGTTCTTGCATTCTACCTTGGAGGTCTTTCGGGGCTTGTGAGAGAATAACAATATCATCTGCAAAGCGCAGGTGACTGAGGTGCTCCCCATTAATTGGAACACCTTTTCCTCTCAATCAAGTTTCCTAAATAAGTCCTTAAGAGTAGCGGTGAGTAGTTTAGGTGAATTGGTGTCATGGATGCGTCTACACCTAGGAAGCAATCAAGCTGTGAATTTTTAACTTGTCTGTCTGCAGTTCTAACTTGTCAGCAAAAGGTTTAAATTTTTCTGTAATCTTAATGATATTTTCATTCGCTCCTTGCATTTCGCACGTCCTCATGAAGAAAATTGTAACCCATATTTTCAACATCGAAGAAAGAAATAATTTCTGCTCGCAAAGATATAAATCATGGTAGTACTTTTCCTTTTGAGAGCCAACGTACTTTAGTATGTAACACTCTGACACAACGACAAATATGTATTTGTATATGTAAATGTTGAATTTATTTAAAATTAAAAAAAAATTAAATGTATAGGGGTTATTTAAAATGAACCGTTTTGAGGCTTCTTCCTTCGCGGCACACCTGAGAATTCTTGCGGCACACAGTTTGGCAGACACTGATCTACAGCAATGCTTTGTTCTGCACATTTATTATTTTGGATCAATGTTGCATGTGAGTTATATGGTAGACTTGCTTAATGTGTAGAAAGCATCGAATTACGAAATAATGTTTGATCTCATTTTCAATACGAATTATGATTTCCCTCAACCTAGTTGCTCTCATTCCGAATGCAACCCAAAGAGTCAGGTATATATCAATCTATTTATTTAAAATAATCATTAATGACTGCTACGATTTATCTAAGTACACTGCTTCGTCTAAATTTGATCCTCCCAGCATTTCAAGATTCCTAAATATTTACTTTAACGGCCCACGTGCTCGTCGTAGGTCAAAATTGAGTTTTTATTGTATTTTCAAACCATGATCCTGGACACTCCTTAAACGTTGTAGATAATCTATTTATATAATTTTGAAGCCTTATTATCCTTTATAGTTATTTTAAACATTTGATGACTGCACAAAGTATTTTTGATACATAAAATAGTATTCTTTTAAACCTCTCGCTCTAATGTCTTAGAATATAGTCATATTTCGGTACATAACTGTGCAGTGGTGTTAAGATTTTTTACATTTATTAATTTTTAAACGCATTTATAAAACCATTAGTATAATTTATTACGAGATAATTTTTGTAAAATATTCACGATAAAAAATTATATTGATAATCTCTGTGATCCCAAATTTGACAAGAATTAGGCATTTTATTATTCAAAAAATCGGCAAGATTAACACATTTGAAGATAATTCTAAAGATACTTATTATAAGCTATGTCTTTGACCATTCAAGTGTGATAAACATCTTATGAATAATGATTGCTTTATAATAATTATTAACCTAAGAATAAGGTAGTGTTTTTTTGAAATACGCCATATCTTTGGTCATTCCCCAGTGGTTAAGCTACAACATACGGCCGTAGCCATAAATTGACAAACTATAATTGAAGTAGGGAGTACAAACACGCGTGTTAACATAATTTTACTTCTTACTTTAATTATAGTTTGTCAATTTATGGCTACGGCCGTATGTTGTAGCTTAACCACTGAGGAATGACATAAGAAATGGCGTATTTCAAAAAAATACTGCCTTATTCTTAGGTCAATAATTATTATAAAGCAATCATTATTCATAAGATGTTTATCACACTTGAATGATCAAAGACATAGCTTATAATAAGTATCTTTAGAATCATCTTCAAATGTGTTAATTTTGCCGATTTTTTTAATAATAAAATGCATAATTCTTGTCAAATTTGCGATCACAGAGATTATCAATATAATTTTTTATCGTGAATATTTTACAAAAATTATCTCGTCATAAATTATACTAATGGTTTTATAAATGCGTTTAAAATTAATAAATATAAAAAATCTTAACACCACTGCACAGCTATGTACCGAAATATGACCATATTCTAAAACATTAGAGCGAGAGTGTTAAAAGAATACTATGTTATGTAACAAAAATACTTTATGCCGTCATAAAATGTTTAAAATAACTATAAAGGATAATAAGGCTTCAAAATTATATAAATAGATTATCTACAACGTTTAAGGAGTGTCCAGGATAATGGTTTGAAAATACAATAAAAACTCAATTTTGACCTTCGACGAGCATGTACCCCCTTAAGATGTTTGATTTTTTTTTAATTATTCTTTAATATACCTATGTCGTTTGCCTATGTTAATGCAATACTTCAACTTGTTTTAGTTGATTCCTGCAACCACTGACGTGACCTATTTCGGTAGTCTCGGATTGTCAAAGAAAATGTTAGAAGTACAGGAGCCATACGATGTATTACAGATTGACTGTAAAGACATTAAAAAAGAATTTGGGATATATGCAACCAATGAAAATAATATAATCAGTCGCCCTGCTAAGTGTAAGAATATACAATCTAACTTGATAGATCCAAAATTATTAGTACCTGTTAATTGCTTAAGCATTCAAACAAATTTTAAGAATCTATACAAAATTAATCATTCTGGCGAAAAGCCATTTACATGTGAGCAGTGTAATTACTCTTGTATAGCATTAAGTGATATAAACAGACACAAAATGACTCACTCTGGTGAAAAGCCATTTAAATGTGACCAATGTAATTACGCTTGTATAGCATCTGTTTCGTTGAAAATACACAAAATGACTCATTCTGGTAAAACGCCATTCAAATGTGATCAATGTAAATACTCTTCTATTACATTATGTGGCATGAATAGACACAAAATGACGCATACCAGTGAAAAACCATTTAAATGTGACCAATGTAATTACTCTTGTATACAATCCGGTACAATGAAAACACACAAAATGACTCATTCTGGTGAAAAGCCAATTCAATGTGATCAATGTAATTACACTTGTACAACATCTAGTAACATGAAAGTACACAAAATGATTCATTCTGGTGAAAAACCATTTAAATGTGAGCAATGTGATTACTCGTGTATAAAATCTGCTAAGATGAAATTACACAAAATGACCCATTCTGGTGAAAAACCATATAAATGTGACCAATGTAAATACTCTTGTATAATGCCTATTGCGTTGAAAAGACACAAAATGACGCATTCCAGTGAAAGGCCATTTAAATGTGACCAATGTAATTACTCTTGTATACAATCCGGTACGATGAAAACACACAAAATGACTCATTCTGGTGAAAAGCCATTTCAATGTGAACAATGTAATTACTCTTGTACAAAATTAAGTAACATGAAATTACACAAAATGACTCATTCTGGTGAAAAACCATATAAATGTGACCAATGTAAATACTCTTGTATAATGTCTAGTACGTTGAAAAGACACAAAATGACGCATTCTAGTGAAAGGCCGTTTAAATGTGACCAATGTAATTATTCTTGTATAACATTTAGTAACATGAAATTACACAAAATGACTCATTTTGGTGAAAAGCCATTTTAATGTTATCAATGTAATTACACTTGTATAACATTAAGTAACATGAACAGCCGTTTAATTGTGACCAATGAAATTTCTTTTGTATATATTTTAGTACGATGAAATGACATAAAATGACGCATTCTAATGAAACGCTATTCAAATGTGATCAATGTCATTACTCTTGTAGAACATCTGGTAAACTAAAAAGACACAAAACGACTCACGTTCGTAATAAAAGTCATTATATTGAATGTTACTATGGAATATGTCAACAATTTCGTACCAACACAATTCACAAATAGTTTCACGCTAACCTTTTTCAATCGTATTAATTAATCTTTTTCATTTGTTTTAAGTTATTGATTAAGACATTATAATTAATATTTAATACGGTTTTTCTCATAAGCCTAAGAAAGTTAGAGTCAATAAAAAATGTATTGCATTAATTGTCGTTGGTATATTACATACTTACTTACCAATGTTTGGGAAATTATCCAGCATTATTTTTATTTATAATAATACGATGTAAATGACTTGTATGGCCCCACTGTTGTGTGTTGCGAATATTAAGATCGAAAACGAAATCAGTGGAGGGTAAAAATTCGTCGCGGTGTAAGACCGGGGTGTATATTGTCCCCTTTGCTATTTAACATGTACTCCGAAGCTATTTTAAGGAAGCCTTACAAGGTAAATCGTTGGGTATTACGGTCAATGGCAAACATATTAACAATATACGATATGCCGATGATACTGTGCTGAAAGTTTAAAGAGTTTACATCAACTGGTAGAAAAGGTTAATGAGGTCAGTAATTCTTATGGTTTAAAAATGAACCTCAAGAAAACAAAAATATTACTAGTATCAAAAATAGCGACACCAGACACCAACACAAATTTTATCATTCACAGCAAACTAAACGAACGTGTGACCCATTATAAATATTTAGGTACATGGGTCAATGAGAAATAGGACCAGTCTCAGGAAATAAAAACTAGAATTGAGAAGGCACGGAGCGCCTTTCTCAAAATGAGATGCCTCCTTAGCAATGGAGATCTGAACCTGGGTCTGAGACTGCGTATGGTACGTTGTTATGTTCTCGCAATTCTTTTCTACGGTATGGAAGTATGGACGCTAAACCAAGAGATGTCACGGAGACTTGAAGCTTTCGAGATGTGGCTGTATAGACGCATTTTCAAAACTCCTTGGACTGACCGGGTGACAAATGTTGAAGTTCTCAATCGAATGGGGAAGGACCGAGAAGTTCTACGTAGTATCAAAACCAGGAAACTACTGTACCTCGGCCACATTATGAGAGGACAAAAATACAGCATTCCTAACTTGTCATTCAAGAAAAGATCAATGGGAAGCGTAGCAGAGGGCGGCGCCGCATTTCGTGGCCTAAGAACCTCCATGATTGGTACGAGTGCAGCTCCACTGAACTGTTCCGGGTAGCAGACGACAAAGATAAGATAGCCTTGACCTCCGCTAGGGGATGGCACAATAAGAAGAAGAACTGTTGTGATATTATACCTATATCAATTGTCACTGTTAAATATATAGAAAATTCGTCACTATGATTTACGTTCTCACAATTACAAAATAAAGAATCTATAATAAAAGCAAACATGAGCATGAGACATGAAACCGGGTCGTGAAGTTACCTGATCTTTTCCAAGCCGAACTTTGCTACTCCTTCAGAAACCTCGCAACTGATAACTGGAATTCGATTATTAAGAAAGGGATCCGCACGACTGAAGGCTCGTGGAAGCCAGAGTTAAGTATAACATAATAATTTTTTTGGCGCCACACGATCTTGCGATCGTGAAAGAAAAAATTAAACAGTGTGGAAATATAGGAACAGACAAATAAAAAAGCGATTTATACTTCACAGAGACTATATTATCGCAAAGACAAGAATTAAAAATACATTAAATGGATATTAGGCAGCTCGATACTGAAATTTGAAATATCTAACTTTATATTCAAGCGGCTAAGTTTGAAAAGAAATAAAGCAAGAATGGTGGGTAAATTGAATAGTTTTAAAATACCCAATTAGAATGATCAGAGACTCTTGACATGACGGCTTCATCGTGCTCCGTTAGGTGTTGTCTATGAGTGGCCTACAAGTTCAAACTGTTTTTGTTCTTTTTTTTCCTCTCCTGTAAAATTGTATTGTAATAACTGTATGAGTAAATATTGTAATAATATGTATTTATAGTGTATGTTAAAAGGTAAAGCTAAATAAGACTCAATTGAGACTTCGGAGCTTATTAAAAAAAAAAAAACTATTGGGTTCTGAAGGCAGACAAAATCAAAAAACGATGTTTCTACTGACACACCACGCGACCTGACATTGTCTCCGGAAATTCCAACAGCGACATCTGCTTATTCGCCGAACGCTCTACCAACTTGACCATCGATAATAATTCGAGTTGCCAGCGGGTTAAAGTTGGTTATGTTTAAAAATGCACATAACAACACATGCTAATAAATGTTCGTTTTTTTTTAAATTGTATCGTATGCCTTGGATTCCTCGTTTACTTTTTACCTGTATTGTATTCTCATATTTATAAAAAAATATTGTAAACTATAGAAAATGATTCATGTGGTGCGTAGTGTTACCTAATAAATGGACATTATTTATACATAAACACAGGTTAACGAATTGTCTATTAATCAAAAAGTGGTAGAATTGTTACTACACAATGCTACGAAATAGTTTTCAATTTCCCAGAAATGAATAATTGTCATCGGAATTGACATAAGTACTTAAAGTTTCATCGTTTTCTTACGACGTATGCTCGCTACTCACCTAAAAAAAATGTCATATTTTTTCTACTGTTAATCCATTAATAACTCACCTTCCTTTAAATGCACCACTTCTAACATTTTGTATTGTATTGTTTTTTATTTATTTTTTGATGTTATTGACACGGCCAAAAAATGCTTGCCTTTAGTCAGCAACTTTGTAATGATATTTTGACGTCATAAGTATTTTGGTCTGATCTTTGAAGTCAATTCCTACACTAAAATGTGAACGTCTACCTCACGGCGAAGTTAAATTATACATGCCATAAGTACCACAGTTCGGTCTGATTAGTTTACAGCTATTCAGAGTGAACTGTGGATGATTTTTACAGGTTGCCCAAATAATCATTAATAGTAAAATGAAAGTACTAAAAGGTCTAGTGTATGAGTTTAATTAAGTAACTATATGTAAACAGTTTATATGTTATCATTATTATCTAAATGTTGTAAATCACAATAATTTCATAAGTAGGTTCATAATCTTGTATTGTATAAAAATAGACCGCTAATCCGCGGTGCTTTGAAAACGTACGTAAGTACGATAGCGTAAGATGCCGTGAGTAGGAATGAGAAACCTCATCAGCAAATAAATTCAAATTTTGTGCAAATAATGATTTCATGTACTATTATAATAAGAAAGAATAATCGAATATTGAAAGTAACGTTGTGTGAATTTAACATAAATAATAAAATGGTAATTTCAGTTGGCCAGGTACAAAATAAAGTGTATACTTGTTTGGTTGTAGGTACCTACTTGACTGTCAAATAAGTAAAAATATTGTAAAAATCATAATTCTAGAATTGTTGATAGCAAGGCACTATTATTTTGTTAGTTTACAGCTAAGAATGATATTCATAATTGAATAGATGAGCCTTGTAGGCCTTTTCTAATTCAAGAGAAAGTGAGCTAAAACAGACAAACTTTGGAGCTCGTAATTTCACCTTTCAAATATCGATTCCACTATATACCCCATCTTGATCTTGTTAAGAGCGTACTTCAGTGAAACGGCAAATAATTTTCAAAAGTAGGTGCGACGAAATTTGTCACTCGTCGCCAATCGGTAACGGACTGTAGAAGTGTGCACACGTCGATTTGTTTTGTCATGGCGTTGGATGAAAATATACTTAAATCGTGTAAAGATGACTAAAAAACTTTGCGTATGTAGGTACTTAAAAAAGAAAACATGTCAATAAATATACTATTATTTTTTGTAATAAAACAATAAACTTAACAGTAAATGGACGGATGTTGGATTTTTATGACATTATATTTCATTCTGCACGGGTCATTACCACAATCCGCGCATCGCCTAGCCACGGTTTTTGTAGACCATGCCTCAACTGAAGTAAAGCCGCTCAATTTTATATTTAGAATCATTCTCACGCCGACTGTAGACCTGAGCGGTCATGCAAAGTATAGTGCTCCGGCACATATCGGCTGAATGCATCTTTTTCTAATAACAGATTTTCCTTTTATACCTTTGTAGCGCCGACATTCAGGTTGGTAAATATGTATCTAGATTATGTGAAAACCCATAGTAACGCTTTCCGACGATATTGAAAGTCGTACCGTTTGTAGATATTTAAAGACAGGTTATTTCCAATCTAGTTGAAAGTTCACAATTTTCCGGGAAAGCGGAAAAATAATCCACTTTCCCGTGATTGGTTTAAAGATTTTGCCATTTTTCTAGTAGAAGGGGGAAAGCCATTCTATTATTGGTCTGGAAATTTTACCAATTATCTTGTAAAAGGGGACCAAAAAAAAACCCCATTGGTTCATCGCCCGAGCGTTTAAATGTCATGTAAAATTCATGTACGCATATTTTCCTAAGTTTTAGAGTCTCGTAATATATTTCAAATGAAGGGTAATTCGGGTCCTCATCTAGCCTTAGTATTCCTTCATTAGATTACTCAAGGTTTTAAGAGAGAATTGATAGGCGGTGCCTCGCGTCCGGTGACGTCAAATTTTCGGGAAAATCCCGCCGAGTCCTTATAAAACATCGACGTTTTTCAAACAAAATTTAGTAGGTCTCGCCGCTTCAAACTAAACAGTCGTAATCCGCGCCACTTTGGTGTCGGATTTTCCGGTGAAAAATCTATAGTAAATCTATATAATGAAAAGTATATAGACGCGAAGTACCATAAGGTACATCTAGGAAAGTGCCAGTAGTTACCAACCTTTTCATAAAGTGCCGCATAGTAAAGTTTCACGTAACCGATACAAATAAATTTAGAAATAATTATTGAGTTATAAATTTAGTTTTATGTGAATAAAATAAATTAAAAATATAGTTTCATATAATTATTATAAAGAATGCATAAATACTATATCGAAGTTTTATAAAAGATACTTACTATACAATTATACGAATGACAACTTTTATATGAAATAACGATAAATAAATAAATTATAAAAAAAATGGACCTTTAATTAATATAGTTCATGAATCCCAAATCAATTAGTGTTGCTATATGGCTCTGAGCAAGGCCAACAATAAGATTGTAGTGACATTGAACTTAAATCTTACGGGTTCGTAAATAGCCATCAGCTGTCTCTGATACATAGCGCTGTGACCGAGACGTTGACAATTATTATGAATAATAATAATTGACGTAACCCCTGACGTCATCGCGATAATGAATTAATACAGTGGTGTGCTACCATAGAGTGCTACTAGTGATCACTAAGAACTCTTTTTTGACCTCACCCTCCGCCCCTGCAGAGCCAGCCGAGAGCAGGGGTTCTCAACCTAGTTTGGAACTGGATCGGTTCAAAATCATGGTTCCACTGCACCACACCAAGACCAGGGTGTCGTCAACACCCCGGCAGAAAATCTAACCCTGCATATCCTGGGTTTACGCCCCGTCCGTGCATTACCTCTACGCTACAAGGTGACATTCTAATTGCGACAAATTTGAACTATTGGCCTTTTTAATACCTACTCATCAGCGCTCTTCAAATTCAAGCTACTACACATAAGATTAATTGAATATGCAGCGACGATATGAAAACCCTATCGGGGCTCGCGATCTATGTGACTTCGGGCATCGCAAGAAATTTATGAGATAATGAAACAAGAAAAATATTACTTTTTCAATATAACCAAATACTTGTACGTACCTATAGTTTTTTGAAAAATTTGATCCCATAATGAAATAGGTGGGTTCATTGGCATATGTAAGATGCAGTACTATTAGTGCATAACAATATTGTGAGGCGACTTAAAGCTGCAATTTACCGAAAGGTTAGATAATTAAGTAAGGTAATATAATAATAATGCTGGATTAACAAAATGCCTAGATGTATTTTTAAACTTTAATGGATTTAAGTTTTGTATTATTCCAATAATTGAGTCGTTATTTGCGACTCGGGTTTCGCCTTTCGACATCATCGGGCACTGTGTATACTCACCGAAAGGCAAATAAACACTGACAACGAATACTATTAAATAAGAAATCAATACAATATAGTACCTATGTAAAAATTTCATTACCAACCTATCAAGTCAAGGGTCACAATAATAAAATTATGAAAAGTTAAAGTGTTTGTTATAACCTCCCTATATTATTATAAATAATAAATTTTCAAAAACTAATAGATCATTAGTAATTATTATAAACAATAAAAATACTAGTCAAGAGGTGTCAATCATCTATTCTGACTCATTACCGAGTTACCGACTAGACGGCGCTGATTCGGCTTCATCCTCTTAGGATCGCTCTTCGCAGGCAGCACGAACATATCTGAATTTGACCGACATGTCTACCAACCTAAATTTTCGCCGTATTACGAATTGGAGATAGCCGCCGATAACTGTTTAATGCATGGAAGGCCTTTCGTATTAATTTGGACAATGAAAATAATGGAATCGTACTAAAGTGTAGACCGTTAAGAGTAAACATGCTAGAAAGATATTTCTACGTAATTTTTTTATTAAAAAAGTTTCTGATTTTTCTTATTTGAAAGAAGACATAATGTCACACTCCTCTGGAGGCTTGGAGAGGCCGGAACCATTTCCGAGCTGACTCATAGTAATGGTCGATAACGAGAAAAAAAATATCCGGCGACGTTGTTTGTCAGAACGCAAAAAAATGCATCGCTGCATTTGTGATGGGAGATCGCTTGTAGCGCTTCTCGCTGATAGCAAGATCGAAAGCGAAAAATTTAGGCTTCTAGAGATTGCAATTGTAAACATACTATACATCTCGCGTTCCGAGAAATTGATAAAAAATGTAATAAATAGTAAAAGTATAAGTCAAATAAAAATCGCCGTTTTAGACCATTCCGAGGTATTTATTTGTTCACTCCCAAGTCTTAAATAACAGACGTTGGCCAGCAACCAGCATACCGAGCAAATAAAGGGAATGCGTCTTCTTCGCTCTGACGCGAACTGGCAATAATTATATATTATGGGTTACAATGATGAACCTCATATTAATGTAGTTTCTTTGTGCGAACCGGTGCCACTTATTATGAATGGGATAGTGTGAATAAAAACGATTAAAACCAAATAAGTTTCCAATTTTCTTTATTTATCTATAAAATATAATACATATTGTTACTAAATACAGTTATTAACCAAGCTATTGACATACCTACTCAGCAGGTTGGTACCTTCCACTTGTCAAACGGCTAACAATGTTTGGTTCATTCATTCAAAACAAAAACTTCCGTCGGCTGACATTTTATTTAGACAGAACCAAGTCTATTCTCGTTGGACATAACTATTATTAGCATAACAAGGCAAACGCTTAATAATTAAGAGAATCATGCATAGATTATTAAATAACACCAATTTACAGGCATAAACGAAAATACGAACAGTTGTACATTATTTTTGTTATTTATTGACGTCACACGTATAACGATTCAATTCAGGAGCACTTGATAGCAATCTTGTGTACAGAATAGATGTGCAGTGGCATCTAGTGCAAAAATACGAAGCTTGCGCACATTTATATTTTTATAAAAATTGATGATTTTTGAAATGAATATAAAAAATATTAAAATATGGATTAGTAAAAATCTCTTAAGTACATCATAGAAAACTTATTAAACAAAATTTTAATAATGCCTAAATAACATGACCATAAAAAATATGTACCTAAGTAATAATAAGATGGGGTCCTTTGACAAATTCACATGTTATAACATTTTTTTAAATTTGTAAGTTTATCTTGTTTTCAGATACACTGTAACGTAATTTATTCAAGTACCTTAGAATAAATACGTTTGAACATTTTAATGGCAACACTTTGCCTCGGAAATTAAACGTTGTTAACATGGCAGACTGCAGCGGAATCAATCTTTAAGTTGGTATCACCTGCGCGTGGGACGCGATTGCGTGCGCGTGGATCGTACGTCAGTCAACATCCGGAGAGCAACGAGGACAGTCCAGTTTTGAACGAGGTGCCGGGTTTCGAACGCCTGGCCGCCCCAAATGGCGGACGCACTCAACCGGTATTTATTGTATCACTTGTCTAGAGGAATAGATTCCTGTTTTATTAACTTTGTAATAACTCCCCACAGAAGCTCTAGCTTTGTTGTGTTAGGCATGGCATTTGTTCGATTCAAATTGTAACTCTTTATTACTATACTTTGGCGGTTGATCCGCGTGTAACTTGTTACTTCTACTTGTTTCAATAAATTTCATAGTGTCCGATCTCGGAACGCATTTAAACGATTTTATTATTTAATTCTTGTCCTGATATGTCCCGTGTATTGAATACGGCGTTGGAGGAATCTGGGCAAGTGGCGCCCCTTTATACTTTACACTATAAATAATTTAACATTCTTAACCCGAAGTACTGGAACCTTGAGGAACTATTTTGAACGTACATCATGGTATTCACGACCCTCAGATAAGTAGGTATTATTTCTTACAGGGATGGGGATTCATATGCTATACCGCGGTTTGTTTTATTTTGAGCTATTTCGGATGTTATAACATTGTAGGTACACACATGTATATTAATATTGCTAAAGCATGGGTGGTATTTAGAACGTTACAACACATTTATTAATTATTACAGTAGTTGATATTGTAAATTATCAAACAAATGTATATCGCCTTAAACCCTGCGAAACCAAACCATAACAGAATATACTTTGTCAAAAATACTTATCTATCTATAAAATATCTAAAATTATGACATTGAATCATACATAAAATAAGATATTTTAAAGATAGAATAATATTTTTATCGATTATATTTCTGTTTGGGCAGGGCATGTGAATTAAAAAAAAATTAACAAACAACATGTGTGATATGTATTTCTAATTCAACGAAAACAAATTAATGGACCGAAAAAGTGTGCACAATATTGTCAGATAGCCAAACAAAGCTATGAACCAGCTTACCCCAAAATGGCCGTGCGTCTTGAGCGTCGTGGGTTTTAGGTTCAAATCCTGGGTCTGGCATATACACATATTGTTTTTCAATTTATGTAGGGTCAGACTATGGACTTAATAGGTTGAGCAAGTAAATGACATCCGTTTATCGTAAAAACAAAATCTGTTAGAGGCCCATTAGGATCGGATATGGGTTAAAAAAAAAAATACTAGCTTACGGTAGTGGAGTTCGAAACACTTCAATTTATGTCACTAAGAACTAACGTGCACTTACACCAATCCAAAATACACTAAACAACAAACGAGATTTATTAGAGCAAGTGGGTTTGAAGTATTCAAAAACTGTTTTTAACACAGATTATGTCTGTTAATATTATGTCGCTATAGAATGGGCTACAAAAATATAAATTGTTTTCGTTATCGGTTGATGATAAAAAAGACGTACGCACGTTCGATCTCTTCTCGACTGACCATTATTTGAAAGTCTTTACTACAGATACTGTATCCTAGCTAATTAGTGAACGGGTAGCTAACGCTTTTATTTGAATAGTATATTATATTGAAATTATGTCCCAAAAATGCGGATTTTTTTAAAAATAATAAAGAAATATGCTACCAGAAGTTATTCATGTGTAATTATATCACATTTATATGGCCTTGTCTGAATACGCCAATTAGGGTGGCTCTAATACAATAGATAAATTCCAACCCACCTCACAATTTGACCCTTGCCTGGCGCGACAAATAACGGTCGTCATTCATCAACCGTGCGCATATAAACACTTACCTACGCTAAGCCGTCAAGTGCCACGCACCCGATGACCCAATGAATAATACCGAACGAAACTGATTATACGACCAGAATTGACAACCAAGCCATGGAGCCAGCCTCAATAGCATAAAACGTCAGTGCCAGGTATCCTAGACACACCCTCCCCTCTCAGCATCCGAATCAATCCTTCACAGTTTACAGTTCACTGAAAAGCACAGTCAGTGTCTTTTACAGACAATTTGCATGCGTATAAGAATTACACTTAATGGCTTTTCACCGGAATGAGTCCTTTCATGTAATATTATCTCATTAAAAGATATGCATGGGTAATTGCATTTATCATAATAATTATGTAACTGACTTTTCACTAGAATGAGTCATTTTATGCAATTTCATGCTACCAGATCTAATGCATGAGTAATTATTACATAAATCACATTTAAATAGCTTGTCACCAAAATGAGTCATTTTGTGTTGTTTCATAGTACCTGACTGTATGAGTAATTTTATTTATCACATTTCAATGGTTTTTCACTAGAATGAGTCTTTTTATGCAATTTCAGGTTACCAGATTTTATGAACGAGTAATTATAATTTAAGTAGCTTTTCACCAGATTGAGTCTGTTTGAGCATTTTCATGCTACTAGACGTTTTGCATGAGTAATTACATTTTTCACATTATGACTTTTCACCAGTATGAGTCATATAGTGTATTTTCATGCTACTTGATTGTCTGTATGAGCATTGCACTTATCACATTTAAAGGGTTTTTCAATAGAATGAGACATTTTATGTTGTTTCATGCTACCAGACGTCGTGCATGACTAACTGCATTTGTCACATTTAAATAGTTTTTCATCTGAATAAGTCATTTTGTGTGTTTTCATGTAACTTAATTGTCTGTTAGTAATTGCATATAACGCACTTTAATGACTATTTAATGGAATGAGTAAGTTTGTGTCTTTGTAAGTGACTTGATTGTCTGCATGAGTAATTGCACTTATCACATTTAAAAGGTTTTTCACTGGAGTGGGTCCTTTTATGCAATTTCATTTGACTAGACGTTTTGCATGAGTGATTGCAATTGTCACATTTAAAGGGTTTTTCACCAGAATGACTCATTTTGTGATATTTCATTTGACCAGAATGTATGCAAGAATAATTGCACATATTACATTTAAATGGTTTTTCACCAGAATGACACATTTTGTGTGTTTTCATGTGTCCAGACTGTATACATGAATAATTGCACATATCACATTTATATGGTTTTTCACCAGTATGAGTCATTTTGTGTGTTTTCATCACACCTGCTTGTCTGCATGAGTACTTGCACTTATCACATGTAAATGGATTTTTACTAGAATGAGTCATTTTGTGTGTTTTCATGTTACCTGAATGTCTGCATGAGTAATTACATATATCACATTTAAATGGCTTGTCAAAAGAATGTGTCATTTTGTGTGTTTTCATGTGACCGGATTCTCTGCATGAGTAATTGCATTTATCACATTTAAATTGCTTTTCACCAGAATGAGTCATTTTGTGTATTTTCATGTGACCTGACTGTTTGGATGAGTAATTGCAATTGTCACATTTAAATGGTTTTTCACCAGAATGACTCATTTTGTGTTTTTTTATGTCACTTGAATGTCTGCATGAGTAATTGCATTTACCACATTTAAATAGCTTTTCACCAGAATGAGTCATTTTGTGTTTTTTCATGCCACTTGTTTGTCTGCATGAGTAGTTGCATATATCACATTTAAATGGTTTGTCACCTGAATGAATCATTTTGTGTTTTTTCATTCGACCAGATTCGTTGCATGAGTAACTGCATTTATCACATTTAAATGGCTTTTCACCAGAATGACTCATTTTGTGTCTTTTCAAGTTACTTGAATGTCTGCATGAGTATTTGCATATATCACATTTAAATGGCTTGTCACAAGAATGTATCATTTTGTGTGTTTTCATGGTACCTGACCGTCTGCATGAGTAATTGCATTTATCGCAGTTAAACGGTTTTTCACCAGAATGAGTCATTTTGAATGACTTCATGACGTGACCAGGACGAAATCTTGAAAAATGACCATCGTCACATTTAACCAGCCTTGCAACGGAATCGGTCGTTTTCGCAATTGTGGTTTTGTGTATCTCTTTGTGATGCAACATGAGGTCGAACGATGAAAAAAAATCAAAACAGATACTGCACACAACATTTTCTTTATGAAACGATTTTTTTTCCAGTTGTATAACAGCCACTAATAATTCTGTGATTACCATATTATTCGATTGAAAAATATCACGTTTACTATTGTGACAGGCGACATCTTTGTACCTTTTAATATATTCTTTGAGTTCTTTCTTAATGTCGTGTTTCTCAATATGTAGGTCTTCGCTAGACGCGTGTGCTTCAGTCACGTCCCAGGACGATACGAGACTCGCAACATTGGCTGGTACAGTGCTTCTAGCGATAATCTAAAAAAAACATTTAAAAGTATTATTTATTTTGAGATTTTTAAATAATAGTTTATTATAAGTAAAAAATATAGGTACAAATATTATACCTAGACACGGCAAATGTCGAATACAGTCGGCGAGATGTTACAAGTAAGTTAAGCACATTGATTATTGATAAATAATACAATAACATAACGTCAAAATTTTACTAGGTAGAGCAAATGAAAAAGCAAAATTTAAATTATTCTCAAAACACACCAGAGATGTATCAGACTTATTAAAAAGTTAATCCGTCTTAATCAATAAAAATAAACAATAAAATTGAATGACAAGTGAACACGACAAGAACTCTATAGAACAGAGTTAGCGAACCCTTTTACGTACGCGTGCCAAAATTTTCTTGTCTGACGAACCGTTTTTTACAGGGAAAGAATGAAAAATTAGTTTTTAAGAATTCTATTGAAAGGTTTAAAAATTACAATGAGAGTTTCTATCTTTCATCGTGTTCCTAGACGAAGGCATATCTTTTAATGTTTGAATATATTTTTCCTTGTTTTGAAATTTATCAAAAAGGTCGTGGGAGCATTTTAACCATGCTTCTTTTATATCGTCACTGTTCTGGCAGAAGACACTAATTCGAAAAAATGACATATTGAGTTATATTTTATACTAAAATGTTCCTTATTTCAAACTTTACCGTCTGGAAGCCTTCTTAATTTTAAAGTTATTCTTTTTACGATTATTTAATAAAGTCACATGTATTCCATTTCAAACATTATTACAACTTCAAAGTCAAATTATTACTTAAAACAATATTCTCCAGTTAGTGTGTTCTGCCAGAACAGAGACGATTTATTCCGCATAACTGAACGGTTTTCCATTTTCACTGTCTGTCAGTATTACTACTACTAGCTCCACCAAGTTTTTGTTTCTTATTTGGTACAGGCATTTTGTTAGTACTAATTAAATTGTTTGTTACTGTATTATAGCTTAGTTCTTTACACACAAAATTACACCAGAATTGCTGCGATCAGATGAAGCATTCTCTCGCTACACTGGTCTCAAGCATTAGAAGTCGGTCAAAATCAAAAGTTCGCGGATTGGCTATCTCCGCCGCCTGATGAGGTGAGTGCGGTAATATGATGTGTCATGCATAAAGCATTAAGCGCGAAATGTTCAATTATATATTTACATTAAACATAAATTCTTGAAAAGTATTTGCCTATTATCTTTTTCAGTCATTTATGCACGGGTTTCGTCGGTTCCGTTTGCGCATAGATTGGTAAATACTATTGGTGAAAATAATATGGCAAACTATAGAAAATACGCAGCTATGTCGTCATTATTTTTTAATCGTATATATAAGTACTTATATTTATTAGTATCACTGTTTTGTATTTTTTTTATTATTATATTAAGTAATATTTTTTTCTCTTTAAAACAGTCGCGTGCCATCACTGCTATAAAATAATGATAAGCAGTGGGAGTCGCAGTAGAGGTAAGACTACTTGTTGTCGGCTAGTTTCCGAATGCTTAGGCTTGTAGCTTGCGGAGTGGTCGATCGATTAAAACCAACTGTGGTACTGGGTGGTGTAAATTGGTACCTACATAATCTACGTTTTTACATCGAATTTTGGAGTCCCGAACATACTTCAATTTAAATCAAGCACAATTTTAAAAAGCTTGACATAATCATAATTATTAATAGATACTTATATATCATTTTATAAAACGCGTTTTCTATCAGAAACTGCGCTTTTTCAGATCTTTATTTCCATCGTGCACAAATTAATTATCGTAAAGTCATTAAACACTTTCTATAAACCTACTCGATATATCATAATCACAATTATTATTAGGTACTAAAAAACTATTAAAATCTGAAATAAGCACACTGGTGTACGTATGAATTGTAACAAGAAATAAAAATGTATAGGAAAGCTTATTCATAAAATAGAAATAGTTCCAGGTTTAGTATTTATTCAGAGTTTACCTTTACTAAAATACCTATTGCAGTACCTTTACTTAAATAGATTAACAAGATAAGACTTAAAGATAACCACAATTAACACTAGAAACGAATCTTGACAGTGCAAAGCGCTTAGTTTCAAAATTGAGCGCCCGTATGATCAAAAGGGTCAGACCTTATCAGACTAAGATGACTGGCCGTAAGACTGAGATAAAAATTACGGTATTAACATATGGTTAAATCCTAATCCGTCTATAAAGCGCTTGCTGCGTCCAGTCAATGGGCGGCGCCATCTGTGGGTCTCTTTTCGCCACTACAAATGGACTTTAGTTCGAAAAACTGATTGCTTTAGTTGATTTCTAAAAATTGACCTGACAATTATTGGCCTCCTCCAAGGTCATGCGATTTGATATATCTGGATTATATCCTGTAAAACTTCGTGGAGTCATTGGTTTATGCTGATAAACCCGATGGAAACCAATATTGTTCGCGATATACAACCACCAGTGCTCGAATAAGTGACATCCAAATTGGGTGACCTTAATTTTCTTCGTTGAGAAACACTGCGGTGACCATATTAATTTTAATCCAATGTAGATATCGATGTTTCGAATATAAAAAAAATGTTTAAAAGTTGTGTTATTAGTGAACCAGTAAATGAACGTACCTGGTCTACTGGGCTGTATTGTCGATCGGAGGAGCCGGGTTGAGGATTCTCATTATTGATTTGGCGAATTGCATCGTCAACAAATTCTTGTTTGATGATGACACCCTCATTATCATTCTCCGACCTTATATTGATCAGGCTGTCTTCACACTCCTGAAAATAACAACATGAATAATAATATGATGTAACAGTATCACCATTATGATCAGCCAGAGTCAATCCATTCCGGGATAAGACCTGCCACAGCTGCATCCTCGGCTTTCAGTGGCCACCAATGTACGACTGCATTTGGCAAGTGTATGTATACTCACCGAAAGACATTCCAGCTAACTGCAGCACATTGCGTACTTTATACTGCCTTTTTGTAAATATATAGCACATTGAGATCTATAGGGTTGTAACTGCAAATCACGTCATGATCTTGAGTAATTGACACAGCGAGGCATACATAGGTGTATGTTGGGTATCACGCGAAAGGACCGTAAGAGAAACGAATGGGTTAGGAAGCAAACAGGAGAACGCGATGTAATGGACGTTGCCAAACAGCTGAAATGGAGATGGGCAGGGCACATTGCTCGCCGAAAAGACGGCCGCTGGACAAATGCTGTCATTTAGTGGTACCCAAGGGTCACGAAACGGCCACAGGGTAACCCTAAAAGCCGCTGGATTGACGAACTGGTAAAGTTCGGCGAAAATACGTGGCAGCGGATGACATAGGACCGAGAGAGTTGGAGGAAGGTTGGCGGGGCCTTCATCCAGCAGTGGATGATGATGATCATCAAATGTACCAGTGGGTGATCAATCCATTCTCAAGATTCGACGGTACACACCTGGCATTAACAGAGGAGGACATTTGAATAGATCTAAAAACGATCCTGAGCAAAAAGCCTCATTTTCTGAGCTAGAGTTGTCAGCATTTAAGATATCGTTTTGGCGTCAATATCGTCAATTAGCTACAGCAGCCATTTAATCTCTGTTGCCGTTTGGATCGTCGTATCTTTGCGAAATTGGTTTTACAGCACTCGTGGAAATGAAATCGTAAAACGAGAACAGTTACAAATGGTATATGTGGAGTTTGTGTGTTTGTTTATCTAATTTAGAGCCGCATATTACCGAATTCTTTCTAAAATACAGTTGCCCTTTTCTCACT